>NW_027271449.1:0-67500 GCF_040938485.1 Diadema antillarum
CCTCCTCCACCTCCTCCTCCTCCTCTTCTCCTCCTCTCTCCTCCTCCTCCTCCTCCTCCCTCCCTCCTCCCTCCTCCCCCTCACTCCTCTCCTCCTCTCCTCCTCCTCTCCTCCCTCCTCCTCTCCTCCTCTCCTCCTCCTCCTCCACCTCCTCCCCTCCTCCTCTTCCTCCTCCTCCTCCTCCTCCTCCTCCCTCCTCCTCCTCCTCCTCCACCTCCTCCTCCTCCTCCCCCTCCTCTCCTCCTCCTCCTCCCTCCTCCTCCCCCTTCTTCTCCTCCCCCTCCTCCTCCTCCTTCTTCCTCCATTTGTAGTGTATCATCCATGGTCTGATGATCAATCACAGAGCAGTGTGGATGATTTTAAGATATTGACAGGGACATCCACTTTCACTTATATGTCTCTTCCTTCCGCTTTTATAGAAAATGGATTGCCGCCCGAAGAAAATACTTTATCAAAAAGCCTCGAGCCCTCATAACCTGAACATCAGGACTCTCAAACTTAATACTAAAATGGGTGGTATGACAATACGATGGAATATGTATCAACGCGTTCGTTGTAACCCTGATGGGGCTTTCTATAGCTTAGCTATTATGTGGAAGTGCATGATTTTCGTATACCTGAAAATATAAAATGCTTTTAATAATGTCTATTCAAGCGTTCACTGAGTGGCGTCAACACACTAAAAGAAATTACAAAGTAAATACTCCCATATTACCTTGTTATCAAATTGATGTAATCATTAAAGGACAAGTTCACCTTCATAAACATAAGGATTGAGAGAATGTAGCAATATTAGTAGAACACATCATTGAAAATTTGAGGAAAATCAGACAATCCGTTCAAAAGTTATGAATTTTTGAAGTTTTTGTGCAGTAACCGCTGGATGAGAAGACTACTGCAGTGTGTGAATAACTTAGATGTCACATGCGTACAACAATATAAGGAAAATATAAAGAGAATTTCACAAAATTTCATCTTTTGAAAAAAGTACACATTCCCCCGACTCGTTACCGACAAATGTTATGGGTAATATTATTCCCCCTGCCTTTAGAAAGAGGCAAGTCAAGTGCTCTTTTATTATGCGAAAAAAGTGAAAATATGTTGAATTTTCTTTACATTTTCTTTATACTGTTGTACGCATATGACTCACAAGCTGTAGTAGTCTCCTCATCCAGCGGTTCCAACACAAAAATTTTAAAAATTCATAACTTTTGCATCGATTGTCCAATTTTCCTCAAACTTTCACTGATGTGTTATACTAATATTGTTGCATTCTCTCAATCCTTATGTTTATGAAGGTGAACTTGTCCTTTAAATTACTAATTTATTTTCATCTATTCTTGTGGCTCTAGGTTCTCTAATGTCTATACGCAAATAAGGTTCGACTTTTGGAGGATGATGGTTACAATCCAAGTCACGTGTCAATCTATGATGTACTATTCTGAGAAGACAGGGTCAACATCCTCGTATATTATTATGTCATCCATCCTTTCCCCAAATCCGTCGGACCGATCTTGACATTTTCAATCTTGTCAGCCTTTAGAATGATACTCGTGGACATATAAAGTAAAAACCAATTTCTGGCTTCATGTTAGAACAAATAACGGTGTAAAAGTTCATCCCTGGGCCCAGATACAGGGTCAGCAAGGTGATCGGTGAACCAACTAGGACTGATGATAAATGAACAAAACTGGACCAAGAAAAATATAGACGGGATGTAGACAGTGTGGTAGAGTTGAGACGATATTTTTAGGACACACACTTTCGTGATAACGCTATAATTTAATGAACAAAATCACAGCAGTCAATGGCATTGTATTCTACATGATTGCCGATGACAACGCAGATAAAAAAAATCATAATGTTAATTGATAGTTACTTTATCAAAGACCAAATCATAATTCTTAATTAACTGAAAGAGGCCTTACACGTTCAGGAAGTAATCCACGGAGATGATGGTAATAAAAGTGGCTGTCGACTTCTATTTATAGAGATGACAAGAAAAAAATGTGTGTTCATTCCTGAATGTATTCAATCATACACGATGTGACTTGACACTTGACCTTTTGAAAGTACATTTAGCTATTACATGAATCGTATTTTCCAACAAGACTTCCTGAACCTGAACATTGGTCAATTGCAGTGTGGATCCGGGGGTGGGGGGTACCGCATGCGCGCCCCCCTTTATTTTTTTTTTCTGTTAAAACAAAAGAAAGAAAAAGAGAAAAGATGGGGGGGGGGCATGCGCCCCCTTGAATTTTGTAAAGGTGCCTCCCCTTTACGGAATTCCTGGATCCACCCCTGAATTATTTGAGCCATGAATCATTTTCTTCTCTCCCCCCCCCCCCCCCCCCGAAATAATGATCGCGGATTACACAGGCGGTTGAAAAAAAGACAACAACAACAACAACAACAACCAAACATTAATATCATTCTGGCAGTAATGAAGTGAATCAAGAGAAGTATCTATATCATTTCATATTCATATGCACAACAGATGTATCTTGCCCATCGTTCTCATTCTGCTTTGGTTTTTGTCGTTGCTTAAATCCTGTCTCCCTCTTTTTATCTATACGGCTTTCCTTTTTTCAATTGAATCATAATCCAACTATAGTTCCGACATTATCATAAAGACTAGGTTTGACTTCTTTACAATTTACTTTTATCTTCTTCATGCATAACGCATAAAGTGTAATAGTGATTTCTTTTTCCAATTTCGAGACGTTTAAGAAATATCGTCACCTTCATTTTTGAAAGGACCCTCATCAACTTGTTCAGTGAATACTTCAGGAAAGAAAATTGTATGAGGTGACTAATGCAAATGCTAACAATTTCTTCGAACAGAAACAGGAACAACGATACAGAAACCATGAGTACTTTCGCGTCAACCTTTTATTTTGTAAAACTGGTCATCCAATGAGCATTTTGAGTGGTTTTAATCTCTAACATCGTGGAAAATGTTTGAAGGTTTAGCTCGCATTCGACAGTGGATTGAACTACTTTTCTGCCACTCCACTTCGAGGGATAAAGTTATGCCTCAAATAATCGTGCGTTATTCTCTGACCAGTGCTCTCTGATTTATGTGCTGTCCACTCCCTCATTCATGCATTTTAATTCATAAACGATTTCGTTCTTCACATTCTTATTTTTCTCGTTAGTTGCGTTTTATTCTTTGTTCGGGAATGACAGGTTGAGCAGGGCTCCTCACTTTAGTGGTGACAACGAAGTTTTCCCGCCGTGACAATCATGGTGCATAAGGTCAGATGGATGGCACAAAACTGACGGGGAAATCAAAGAAGTGAAAATATAAACCGACATATTCTCCGTTTATATAATTAGGCATTGTGACTGTAAATTGTTGAAGGCATTTAACTTCTCACGTCCAGTTTGCAGTAATTGCGATCGTAATCATAAATGTGGTCCCACATGCCAGGTCCAGACAGGGGAATACTACAAGAAATGGCTGTGAGCCGCCAAATGTGAGTAATTTAGCGAGACAGAGAAAAGTTTGAGAAAGTAAGAAACTAAGGAAAGGTTGATGGTTATCTCAGCTGGAGATCAGGAAATATTGTGGGGAAGCACGAGAACAAGATTAACTCTCAGCGGAAAGTCGTTGGGACTCTCGTGGGGAACTCCAGGCGCGGAGTACCGCAGGGTTCGCCTTTTTGTGAACGTGGAAGACAGAGAACGCATGAATCGAACGGGAATCTCATGCAGGGCGCGCTCCTAGCAGTTCGACGTGGGTTTCTCTGGCAAACTTCGACTTTCGGCCAGCGGGTTGAGGACTTTTTAGCGGTCTTGTCACAGTGAATGAGACAGAATGACTTTAAAAAATAGGGAAAATGATGGGGTAAAGAGATTAAGCCAAACAGACAAGACCAAAAGACAATATAGGTATATATGCAGAGAAAAAGAAATGAGGGAAAGAGGGAGCGAGGAAAATGCGCATAACGGAAAGAGATGAAGGGGACTGAAGTGACGTAGAGGGAGTATAGGGAGACAGGGAGAGGTATGGATAGATGGATGGATAGATAGATAGATAGATAGATAGATAGATAGATAGGTAGATAGATAGGTAGGTAGATAGAAAGATAGATAGATAGAAAGGTATACAGACAGATAGATAGATAGGTAGATAGATAGGTAAATTGATAGGTAGACAGAAAGATAGGTAGGTAGGTAGATAGATAGATAGATAGATAGATAGATAGATAGATAGATAGATTGATATATACTGTGTATTATATATATATATATATTTATATATATATATATATATATAGAGAGAGAGAGAGAGAGAGAGAGATTAATAGAGGGTAGATAAATATATTGATAGAGAGACTGAGGGGGAGAGAGAGGGAGAGCGAGGGAATAAGAAGAAAAAGAAAGAGAAAAGAAGCCAAGGACAGGAGAGCAGAGAGGACTGACAGACAGACAGACGTATTGCAGAGACATACATCTATAGAAGTAATCTAAGTGTGGAGGAGGAGAGTTCATGAGAAACAAAGACAGCATCATCGAAATATCACTACATTTCTCCACGTTTTGCTTTTAAGAGTGGTGTGTGACATGCTGAATTAATCTGTCAAAACCCGTGTGAGAGGATGGGAAAAGAATCAGACAAGAAACAAACAAAAAACAATGAAAACAGCCCACAAAAACATGATGTTGCGGAAAATTGTAAGTAAGCGCATCAACAGCCCACATAGCTAATGCGCCAAAGAGCTCTCGTCATCAGAAAAGGAAACTGAGAGGTAAAATTCGAGCCCGACTTCCCCGGCCGCGAAGATCCCGGGGATATTCGTCGAAATGCGACCCTAGTCCGGAGCTTTCCCCCATTACCCTCCTCCGGATGTTGTCAGTGCTATGAGAGTAACAACGACCGACATCTTTGGGAAGAGCACGGTCATTCCAGCTTTACCTTCACTGTCTTGCCGATAAACTCTCGCGCCTTTGAAAATTAAAATGAAACGAGAACAACCATGGTCTTAATACATTGTGAGATTTATCTGTGGTAAAGAGGAAATCTTTCAAAAGGGCATCATGAGTTTTATTTTGGACGAGAGGTAACTCGAGACACCGCTTTGTCTTCTCCGGTAAAAACCCGGAAGTGCAAGCTGAGCGTATTTCCCTCTCTGTTTGATGGAAAATTCTATCTGAATCAATCACTTTTGTACCCTTGCATCAGATTATCATGATCCCCTCCCCCCCCCCAAAAAAAAAAAAAAAAAAAAAGAGTGAACGAATACATAAAAGTATGTCCGACGCAAACCACTCACCGATTTAACCCTTTACCTAATACGAAATTTTGAAATCGGCATTAACTTTGGAAAGGACCAACTGGGGAGTAGACAATGGCTAATTCTTATAGGATGACTACTTTTATCTTGTTTCAGAAACAGGGCATGGTTAGTGTTCAATGCTCAAGGTATTTCATATCAAACTCTGCTAGAAAAAAAATGTTATTCTGAACGATTTAGTACCAGTCTTGTTTTCTCATCACAAAGCGTCGATTGCAGGTACGAAAACGAACAACATTGTTATCATCATAGGCAAGTAAACGCCAGAATATACATTTATATCATTATTTTGTTTCTCTCAGTATTAAGAAACCTACTTTATTGCCAAAGTTTTTTGAAAATCAGCACCACATCATTCCAAGCGAATACCAAAGAAGATTTCTTAGCGGATGATGAAACATTTCCAAAGTAAACATTTTGAATCACACGCCCCAAAACAGAGCAAAACGCGAGAATGTCTTTGTGGTTTTTCTCCAGTTAAGATGACCCCCCCCCCCACACACACACACACACAAACACAATGTGCAAGTTGTAAAGCGTTGTAGTAATGGCATCACAAAAATGTGTATTCACAGTATATTGTAAGCTCTCATTTGAAATTTATATCATGTGAATAAATTTGCCATGAAATTGCTAATGACGCTTTTGTTGATGTCATTTTTTCCAGCATTCATGTAAAAAATTGTTGGTGCAAATGACTAGTTTTTCCTGATCATTTTTAACAAGTATGCATTGACTATATTTTCCGGATCACTTTGAACAGAATAGTGCGGGTGCCCGGCTGACCAGCTATCCTGATCAAATCTGATCAAAATCTAGTCAAGTTTGCTTAGTTCCTGATCAAATTTGACAAGTTTTCTAATCAAAATATATGACTAGAATTGCCTGATCATTTTGATCAGATCCGGATCATTTTATCGAGGTGCCTGGCTGACAAGGTATCCTGATCAAAAGTGATCAATTTCTGATCATAAGGATTTGATTAGATTTACCGGATCACTTTGATCAGAATTGTGCAGGTGCCCGGCTGACTATTTTTTTCATGTCAAATATGATCAGTTTCTGATCATATTTGACCAGACATTTTTGAGAGTGTAGATAAATCAATGAAAGACGCATATGACATAGATCGGAGAATACAGGGCCATGATGGCGGTGCAGCAGTCTAAAGAGAGATCTGTAATTGAAAAGCTAAACGTCAATCTACACGTCCTTTTACAGGCGTCTTAACGTGTTAACACAGTCCTTGAGGTGAAAAGTCTGAGGATCAAGATTGATTATGCTTCAAACTTTACATATCGAATGATAACAGAGTCGTTCATTCCTTTATGCTTGAAAACTACGCCAACAAAAGTGCAATCAGATGTAATATCGACAGACAGCTAGACTGCACTAGAATGTATTAATGAACTATGACGCAGTTTAAGTGAAACTTTAAATCTTTTGAAACAGTTGTCAAAGGGTACCCCTATTCTCTATTTCCTTTGCGCGGCTGTTGAATTTCACATGTTCTAATGGGAATAACAGCATAAACCACACACACGCATTAGCTACGACTGGGCTAGGATTATTATGGAAAACATAAATAGTTATACCGCATCCGTCGAAGCAAAGGAAATCAAGTTCTCATCAAAAAAATCAGGAGAAAGGAGTTGGGCCAACTCCCTATTTGCTATTTTGGTCAGCAGGTAAACATGCACGCATAAACTGAAATATGTTATGATACGTGTGGAAGTAAAAAGCGTTATTCTGCATGTAGGTCCTACACGTTGTCCTACATGTTTACTCGATGTGTCAAAAGAGACAGACACGCACATGCATCTGTCACTATCATAATGACGAGCTTTGGAGAATACACTTACATATTTAGCATGCCTAATAAACAACTCACCTTAACCATTCACACTCTTTTTGTTCTTTTTTTTTTCCGAGGAAAAGGGGACAAAAAGGGGGAAAACGGAAGGTATAGAGTAACCGTGATGCAAGATGGCAAACGAATTGAACAGTCGGTACCTTGTGTTTCGCTGCGGAGGAAGTATTTGGTTAATTTCTCCAATAGTTCCTGACGTTCGATGTTTTTTCCTATGATCATGGAATTCTCGTGGTTAAAGTAAAGTTCCGTATCATGTTCATGGTAACTTCATTACATGGAACCAAAAGTATCATAGACGAGCGGAATGGTAGAAATTTCGTAGAATTGGGCTTTAGAGAGGAATGAACCCCTAATATGTAAGTCGGTTGAGTGAATGCAGCTATATTAGTAGAACACATCAGTGAAAGTTTCAGGAAAATCGGATAATTCATTGAAAAGTTATGATTTTTTTAAAGTTTCCGAGCAGCCGTCGCTTGATGAGAAGACTACTGTTCGTGACGTCACGTAATATGTACAACGATAGAATTCCACAAAACTTCTTTTTCTCTTCAATGAAAAGTACACATTCCCTCGATTTGTTACTGACATAATGTTTGGGGTAATATCATTTCCCATGTTTTCTGAAAGAGGGATGTCAATTGCACTGGCATTATTTTAGAAAAGTGAAGATACTTTTAATTTTCGCTATATTTTCATCATTATTATTGTATAGTCCACACACGACGTCACAAAGGGTTGTAGTCTTCTCATTCAGCGATGACCACACCGACCAGGCAACACTTAAACGTTTGTAACTTTTGAACGGATTGTCATATTTTTCTTTTTTCACTGTTGTGTTCTACAAGTATTTCTGCTTTGTTTCAATTCACGTACATATTTGAGTTTCGTTCTACTTTGAAATACGATATATATATTTTTTTTGAAGGTAGGGCCTATGTAGTTACTTTGTACACTTTTTCACCGATTAGTGATGTCGGTCGCAACTATACATTGTATGCAAAGGGGATGACGTAATATCACCAACTCACAATAGTGTACTCTAATCACACACACACACACACACACACACACACACACACACACACACACACACACACACACACACACACACACACACACACACACACACACACACACACACACACACACACACACACACACACACACACACACACACACACACACACACACACACACACACACACACACACACACACAAACCCCTATATTTAGAAGACGATTTAACGCGCGGCCACAAGCCTATATACCCCCCAATAGAAGTCAGTATTGCTGTGTATAATAGTAATTGCATCGCACTAACAACAAAATAATACAACGATAAGTCACCACTATGCCACCGTGATTATGTGTTTTTCTATTCTATTTCATGTTAAATCACGAAATTTAGAGACGAGGTGTGCATATTAGGTGTTATGGAGATTATTAGGGTCATAATGACATTATCACCTAACATATCTAGCATACTGCCATTGCTACTAATTATCACTCTTTTGTGAAAACATGCACAACTTTAAAATTCCATAACTCTCTGATTTAACTTCCGATTTTAATGAAACCTTTGCCATTCAGATTGTCTGTTTTTATTCCTGCTATATCACCGTATATTGCAGACAACTTTAGCATGGCGATGAATTGCACTCACGTCATGCCACCACTCACGTCATGCCACAAACAGACAGATGAACACGTAACATACACGATACAATCATGCCCAACATCAAGTATAACGCCAAAGCTACGATTAAGAGACCGGATTGAAACACACACACACACACACACACACACACACACACACACCACCTTTTGATGAATGGACCATTTTCATAATTTACAAACCCATATTTTGTTTAACATTGCTTTTGAAGAATCTTAATTTTCTAGGTTTTACGCTTTCCACCTGTATGATTATAATAAATTGTCCTATTAAGCAAAACACACACACACACACACACAAATCCTGATAAACGGTTAAAGGCTCATGACCATTATAGCCAACGTTTCACAAAAATCAATTCATTCAATTCAATTTCGCATGTTATCTTCCACAGAACATAATATAAACAAGAAATCAGAAATTATCGTTAGAAAACACTGGTTTACTGCAAGATAAAAATTAGATGAAATAAGCAAATTGAAAGCATTTATAGTTTCAAACCAAACTTGTTGCATTACCTATGTTCTCAAACAAAAAAGAGGGGTCCACTAAAAAGCAGTGCTTGTATGCTGTCGACACCTCATGCAATCCACGCATAAACTTTCTTTCCTAACTGCGAAAGTAAAATATTAAGTAAATCAATTCAAAACAGACATTTTAGGACAGACAGGACAGAAAAAAAACGACAACAAATAACAAACACAAACAACATGACATGACTGTAAAATGCTTTTTACCTGCGACAGAGGAATCGGAACAACAAAGATCAAGAGAGTGACTCGAAATATCTGGTGATTTAGATACAGCTGTAAGGCCTGATGTAGGGTCTGATGAAAAAAGAGTATTATCTGAATGGACATGATGATATTTGAATTTGTTATGGATTATTTAGGAACGCTGCCTGGGTATAGGACTCAAAAAGGAAAAGTTTAACTTGCACATAAAAGAATACAGTGAGCACGCGTTTCTTAATTTGTCAGTCTATGAGAGAGAGTTCAATAATCTAGGGCCCGTGTATACGAATGTATTTTGAGTTAATACAAATCATTCGACTGCCAACTAGGATAGGGTATGAAATGATTCGCTTCTCGGAAACATGGGATCAAAGACTATATACGTGGGAGTGTATTATTATTGTAATTGAATATGAAATTTCCCAACTGAAACAAATGTAAATCTTTCATTTTTAGAATTCTGCATTTAGAGAATAGTTCCGAAGTCCACACACAGTCATTAACGCAAAAGACAAGGAGTATTAAACAACCCCGTTCATTCAAAATATATACAGCAAAATCATTGTTTCACGAAAGCACAAAATATTTCGGATCAAATCATTCTCAGATTTTGAAATAAGGAGAGGAGGTATAATAGTTGACACATCAGACGTTCAAAACTTTGGAATAATCTCAAATTTCTCATTAAATCTATTTCAGCAAAATCAGCCAAGTTGAGAAAGCAAAAAAAAAAAAATCAAACTAAGGTGATTTTGGTGGAATAATCATGAAAAGTACGGTTAGTTTATGATTCATAAATTTGATACCATAACTGCTCCCTGGCCAACTTTTAAAACATCAAAATGTTTTGAAGCACAAACATTTTTATCTTCAGGTATGATGTCTTACCATCCACCAGGCGGAAATTTGACACTAAGTCGGGCTTTTAATGAAAATAACCATGCCAAAGCAAAACCGCCGACGGCAGTCACGAAATCTAACCAAAAATACTAGAATTACAGAAGAGAGGTACAGGTTTCAGCGACTACATATCAAATGGTAGTTCCTTCATATCATGTATTGATTTAAAAAAAGGCTTTTGTCAATTCACATATATTTTTTTCTCACGCTTCTCTTATATCTACCTTTTCAAGTTCACGACAATGTCCAAGTTGGCTTCAATAGAGAGCATACAAATTGAACACACAAAGCTTCATCAGAATGGATCATAGATAGGAAAATGATGTAATTTCAAAATTTCACCCGTTTCTGCGAAACAATGATGCTAGTAGCAGGAACAATGGATAATTAGATTAGGTAATCCTGTCATCACCTCACAAGCAGGCTGCATCCGGGGGTATTGAACTACACATATTATATCTTCAAACTTTCCGTTATCGACATGAGGAAATTGAGGAGTCCAAGTGGAAGAAAAAAAAAAACCCCAACATAACCACGCATCTTTAATTAGTGAGGGTGCTGTGGCATAGTGGATAAGACTCCCGACTCCCAATCGGAAGACCCGAGTTCGAAACCCGCTCAGTGCTTACATCGTCGGACAAGATGTTTTAGCCCACCACGTCCCTCTCGACCCAGGTGTATAAATGGAACCTGGTATTAACAATAATGGCAAGGCCCTCTGGTAGAACAGTGGCAACACTGAAGAGGCTACCCTGGATAAATAAGACCTTATTACTATTATCATTATGATAATCGCATCAAGATTTTGTTCTCTTGCAATAATCTATAGCAATGGCGACTTCAGGGATGAAAAAATTGTAGTAACTAAATCATCATTACTCTGGGAAGGCATTATCAGGTACCCATGTATGCACTTCGGTCAGAGATGGGTAAAACATCTTTTCCGAGGGCAGCATTTAGAACGAGGGTCTCTTGTTTAGAAGTCTAGACGCCTTATTCGCTTTACTGAAGTGTCCCCACTACAAGATATAAAGATAGAGACAAATAGATAAATATTTAGATAGATAGATAGATAGATTGATTGATAGATAGATAGGGGAGGGAGAGAGAGAGAGAGAGGGAGAGAGGGGGAGGGGAGAGTACTTCTCGAAACAAGGATACGGTTTTTATCGAGGTTTTGAAGACACAAGTACGATATGTTTCTCGAGTTTTGGCGGTACTTTGGAGAGGATCTAACTCTACGGCCTTCACGTACACACACGCACGCACCTCTACCAATGTGTTATCCGGAATCTCATGTCCTCGCAATGTTTGAAAATATTTATCAGGTTCTAACAGCCAATCATCACATGGCACTCTCTAAAAAGCGATCGCAAAAACAGTTTGTGATTCGAGTATCTGTTTCCATTGAACAAGGATGTTCGGTTCTGCTACTTACAAAAAACACACAAAAGCGACAGAAAGCTCATGATAAAACTAAGAAGGCTTAGTGTTGCGTGTTTGTGGTATTAGGACAGATGCCCAAGAGTGTATCCGTGTATTCAGCGGATTGAGATGAAGAAATCTAGGAGAGTATAAAGGGCGTTGCAATAACACCTCTGTTAAAGCGACCTTCAGACAGGTAAACCGTGATGCACAGGTGTCAGTTTATACGAAAGTATTGAGAGAAAAGACAACATACTTGAGATCCATCCACTTGAGGTGAAATTGGAGGCTCTCAAAACATAAAAACATTGAAAGATTGCTGTTTCTGAAAGTAAAATGACCAGGGATTCATGATATTTTGTTATTTATGCTGGCTGGCGTCTTCCTCGTTTTCCTTCAAAATGTTGAAATGAAATCATAACTATCTGATGAATTAGATATTGTAAAACCCCCTTAAAAGCAATTGTTAAGTTCATCTTCATCTCCACGAAATTCACTTATTTACACATATATGTTCAATCATTCATTCGTTCGCTTATAACCGAATGAATGAATGAATATGAACGAATGAATGTGAATGAATATGAATGAATGAATGAATGAATAAAGATAGATTTAGAAGAAATTATGTGATTTATTTGTGAATGAATATGAACGAATGAATGAGAGGAGATACATCAGGAAGAACAGGATTTCCTGCACTTTATTATTCGTGAAGATTTCGGCCTTCTAAGCGTTGGTCGCGTGGCTGTAATATCGTGTTGCAATAAACGATA
This sequence comes from Diadema antillarum, assembly GCF_040938485.1. Lineage (NCBI taxonomy): Eukaryota > Metazoa > Echinodermata > Echinoidea > Diadematoida > Diadematidae > Diadema > Diadema antillarum. Next base: position 12,684 of record NW_027271449.1, read on the forward strand.
TCATGATAAATCGGAATCCGAACATGAAGTCATAAATACATAGAATGCCTGAATCAAGCAAGCAAATGTACATACATACAGAAACTCATGTATTTATAATGTATTCATGAAATCATACATACATTCTTTTGCATATACATATATATGTATATATATATATATATATATATATATATATATATATATATATATATATATATATATATATATATATACATATATATTCATATTCATATACACACGCACAAACGTCCCCGAATCGCCACTAGAGGAAGAACATAACGGCGCCATGTAGAGACTTTGGTTTCCTGTAAAAGTGTGCCTCAATTTCAGAAATAGTGGTCAAAACAAAAATAGGGAAGTTCAAAAAAGTGCTCTTCATAGCCTTGGGCCCCGGAAAACTTCGCTTGGGTCTATAGTATAGGGTCGCATAAACATGTTGCAATATTTGTTTCGGGGTCTTGAATGCAATACGTAATCTACTGGAGAAGATTGGAGGGGTAATACCCTGTAGTATAACTTTATCTACTAACACCCTTCTTCTTCTGTACCTAACATTCCAAACGCGAGAATCGATACTCGCATTTTTATTGCACTAGTGTGCAAAATAACGCGAATGTAATGTCACCTTTAATAGTAAGCCAATGAAATAATATGAATATTAGGCATAGTTTACTATTATTGCACTTACGTGGAATATAGCCTGAATGTTATGTAAATTCATGAAGCCAATTATTAAGGTAATCATAAATCTTACATTGCACTAGCGTGGAATATGACGTGACTACTAGGTCACTTCATTAAACCAATTCAATCACAAATCGTATAAGGAACGCACAATTACCAAGACGACATTAAATGCGTTTTTTCTGTTTTTTTTTTTACGTTCCAAACCGACTAAGGTGGCGCTTCAGAAAATCGACGATATTCTTTTGATCTTATATGCACACATCATCACCAGAAAAACTGTTCATAATGGTGTCCCGATATGGAGGAATTTGTACATGACCATGTACAATCAATATCACGGGAACGTCGTTTCCTTTTGATGTGAAAATTCAGCTAGTTCCGGCATGGATGAACACACTAATTCCAGGGTCCTGCAATTAGAGAATTCATGCTATCATTAAGCACATCACGTGATCACGTGTGTCTAAGATGACTCAAACTAGATTTTGTCCCCCCCCCCGCCATTTCAGTTCTTCTTCTTCTTCTTCATTTTCTTCTCCTTCTTACAAAGTTAACTTTCCTCTTCTTCTTCTGAAAGACGCGTCAAAGTCACACTGTGGCGTCGAGACATTGGACGGGACAGCACATTCGGATGCATCTCAGTTGAGACGTTCGACACAATATCGGCGTAAAGGTCACAGTGTACTGTACGAGATGGCGTAAGGTATCATTAATTTTTAAGCTACGATACAAGCCTTCTACTTGTCTAGACAACAGCAAAGAATGGAACCTTTACTATTTCTTTTTTTTTCCCATTAGAACAGGCGACTGCATGATACTGAGAGGATGCGTGTACTTGTCTCGCATGGATTGTGACGCCAATTCATGCATTTTGTGTTTGTGTGTTTATGAGTGAAGTGTGCTTGTGTGTGTGTGTTGTGTGTGTGTGTGTGTGTGTGTGTGTGTGTGTGTGTGTGTGTGTGTGTGTGTGTGTGTGCGTGTGTGTGTGTGTGTGCAAACTTGTTGACTGGGCGACAGCGTAATATCATACAAGGATAGTACAGGCTACTCCTGCCTCCTGTATAAAGTAATGAGTTAAGTCGGGGTAGACAAGCTGAGAATGACAAAAGAGTGACCTTAAATACCATTCAGGCAGCGACATTGCAAGATGGATGTTGGGGGGGGGGGGGGGGGGGGCAATGTCACTAGCAAGAGTTCCCTCGTGAACAAATCATAACATCACATCAGCTTCCCCTCCCCTCATAAACAATGTGGGGAGAAATTTTTTCTTGCGTCCGTTCATAAACGTCATTTTAATTGGGAGCGGGTTTTTGTTTGTTTGTTTGTTTGTTCATCATTATGATCATGAACTCGAAATTAAGTTTTTGCAGTATATCTGTCGTATTTTTTTTTGCATTTTCCACTAGCTGTACACATTTTCTTGTCATTTCGGTGGGGTGAGGTGTATGGGCAAACATATCCACCATACTTTGAAAAGATAATTATGAAGAAACTGCACAAGTCTATGGTAGATATGAAATGTATTTGTATTCTCGATCACATTATTTTGGAACAACAGAAATTATGCCAATACAAATGTATGTATTAACATCTCCGCCATATAAAATATACGTGATCACAATATCAAAATATACACAGAAAAAAAAAACCTAGATAGACAATTAAAACAAAAATACCATCTGCATATATTTATCACCTTTATAGCATCATCTTAAGACGGAACAAAAACAATCTATGTGTACATATGGACACACGCACGCACATACACAAACACATACACAAACGATAAATCAAAACAAATAACAACTGTTTATACCAAAGCATTTTTCTTCCAAAACCACAATTAACATAGTAAATATATGTATATATGCCACAGTACACTGTAAAAGATAACAAACGCTGGGATATATTTAGGGGCAAGGCACTGTTTAAACCTCAAAAGTCCTGAAGAAATTGATCATAACGAAAGACAGATGGACTGCAAATAGTACAAGGTGGTGTTTCCATCAGTGCCACAAATGAATCAAATATCATGACTAACAGGATAGAAAATACCCCGATCTGTTTCAGATGGCATAGTTCAGGATATCACAGTCCATCGTATAAGTGACGGTTGTGGTTATACAAGGGCATACACTAATAAAGTTCAAAGTTCACACAAAGTTATTCACAGAACACAGGTTAAACAGCAATGGTAAGTTCCTTTCAATCAGCATGCCTTCGGATGACTTCATTTTTGCATCCTCTTCCAAAGCTAGTCTCAAGTATATTTGGGCAACGGTTTGACGACAATGTTTGTCATAACTTTATACATGTACCAAGTCTTCATCAACAAAGTAAAACTCGTGTTCTCTTCAACAGATTCCAACAGAATGAATGATCCTCTCTTATCAATGATTTCAGCATTTCGGGGGTCAACGATCCCTCTGCATTTCTGCAAGTGGGAACATGTTTGATCTGAACATTAGCCTGAAGATAGCCAGTGTTCTCTGCAAAGGATCGCAGCAGAAGACGAAACGATGAAAGATAGGAATAATTTCAGTGTCAAGCAGTTAATCAGTCACAATCTCAAGCCAATAGGCCTACATGACAGTAAATACGTCGGACTGATGTCAAGCAAAAGATACATTTTTTTTTCTTCACCTAACTACAACAGGGCTGCTAACGTTTATTCTTCAAAATCACGGAGATTCTAAACAGCAATAATCAGGGAGATACATTTGTGTTGCATGCATATCTATGGGCAAAAATGATTCCTGAACCAGGAAGATTATGTTCTGTTATCCAAACATTAAGAAATATTCAAGTTTTCAGGAAGCCTCCTTGCACAATCAGGGAGATTTGGCAACTCTGCTACAAATAAATTTTGCATATATCTTTATAGCTCAAGACTGACTTGAGATAAAGTCATTTCAACTGCACTCAATCTAAAGTGCTTCCTTGGAAATAGCAAATGATATTTCTGAAAGAGAGTGCAAACAATAGTATATTTTGAATCAACCTGAAAGCAAACATGTTTCTGATCCTGAAGGAGGGCCATGAAAACTTGATAGTGAATGAACAGGAACTAATGAACTTTACTGCTCACATCACACAAACAAGTCTCCTTTATTGGTTTCCTGTTGGCTTTTGTAATGTAAGGACCACAACAACTCTGCCTCATGGACACAAGATGGCGCTGTTATTCAATTAAGACTTTTTTTTCTTCCTCTGCTAGATCTTTCAAATAAAAATCTACAATGGAAAAACACTCACAGCACAGCATCCTATTTTGTGCTCAATTCAGTGTTTGACATATCATAGGTACAATTATCAAATCTAAACTCAGTCTTGATGAAGAAAACAAAGAAATTGCCATCAGAAACAAATGAAATGTCATTTAGACAAGACCGCAATAACAATACAAAATGTACGTGGTAAATAAAATGTGGTGAAATCAAAATTGATAGGAAAAATTATTGTACAATGCACGGATGAAGAACTCGATACACACTACAGCCATTCACACTTCAGTTATTTGTAAACAAGAAATCAACACTTTTTTACCCTCTCCCCTTCTGTGGTGATTATTGCACTTTGGTTACCATGGTAACAAGCCAAATGGGCTCAGGCTAATCTAATAGTGGATCAGACAACGTCGTCTGCTTCAAAGTTGAGAAATCCCCTGTAATTGCCGAAGAAGGCCAAGGACGTACAATATGGGGCTGACAGATTCACTCGACATTCTCGTTAGATAAACGTTTGAGTGCAGAACTCAGATTCCTCTTCCATGCCTTTTCCAAATCTTTGCCCATTTGAGTTTGATCGCTAGCGCGAGATTATTCAAAGTAGAGGTGCCATTTTGATGAGCAAATATCCAATTATAAAGGACTGGACTTCTGGACAAAAAAAAAATGAGGGGGGGGGGAGGCAGAGATAGGAAAAGTACACCTGCAAAGAAAAAAACAACTTAAAGCCCAAGCACAGACACACAGACACAAGCACACATATTATGTATTGCCATACACACACACACACACACATACACATGCACAATACATATATAACAACACAAAGCAATAGCAAAATCCCAAGTGCTAAAATTACTGTATTGTTTGATGGTACAATCCCATTAGAATTCCCTGAACAGGACAGGCCAAGAAAGTGTTGCACAACATTGTTGGTCAAACATAAACAGGGTTTTTTCACATGATATATTATTCACAGATGGGCCTAGATATATATTCAGCATCAAGATCTTTCAATCTTTCCATATCTCTTTTTCACATATCTGTGTCCAGTCTTACTTTTTGATTGACAAAAGCCTCTACAGCTTATTTAACAGAAGAAACAAAAGAAAATGTGCCACTTTATGGTCATAATGCAATCAGCCTCTGCTAAACCCGAGTGAGATGTTCCCAAAATCTTCATCAAAGCAATGCCAAAGTCTTTAGTTTGCAGACAGCATTACAAAATTGTCATCATTGCAACTCAGTGGGAACAGTGTTAACATACAAAAAATATTGACTGGTGTGAAGGAATTATCACAAGATCCAAAACTACAAATGAAGTCAAAAATGCTAATGAGGCAAGGTCAGAGACCTTGCTAATAAACCGAATCAGACATAAAAAACAAACACATTCTTGATTTACATTATACATTCACGGAGGCACATTCACATGTCAGAAAAGGGAGTCTGAATTATTTTTGCTGTTGTTGTTTCATAGAGTGCAGGAGCTGAAACTCATAGTAATTGTATCTTTAATGACAAAACTTCATGTGGTGTTCACAGATGATCATTACCGGCCCTTTTTCAGATGTTTCCATAGTAGCTAGCATTATGGCAAGTTACACAGGAATGTACAATACATTACTGTGGGTGTAAACAGCGTATGGCACTTTAGCCATCAGCAAGATTTAAGTCTCTACAAGATTTGTTTTATCACTGCTGTTTTTTATCCCATTAAGGATGGACTGATTTTGCTACAACACGCATTTATGTATTATGTAAATCATGTTCTACTCTGGAAACGAATGATAGCTTGGTCACAACAATGGTTCACATTTTAGTATAGTTTTTTTTTTACTTCTTTTTTTTTTAATCACATAGGCAAACCCCGCTTCTCTTATTTGGCACCATTAAATCGCCTGGTCTAATCTTCTATCCGTTCTCTGTTTCTTTTTCACAAACACTGATTACTCGGGGCTTACAGCCATGTCATGTAGGTCCAGTCATACTTCACCCATTTCAATTTCGACCATTTATCATCACAATTGCTGTATTATTATCATGTATATATATATATATGTATATATATAATGTGAGAAATAGTTCCCTGGGTCCCGAACGTACGCGGTGCCGCATTGTTGGAAGCTTGACAAATAAAAGGGAGACTAAGATCGAGAGCAACGTCCCGCCTCAGTCCAATTTCTTTCAACTATATGTATATATATATACATATATATATGTTTGTTTTTGTACATTGTTGACAAGGTGAAAGAACTTGTGCTATTATATCTGATGTAATATTCATAAATGAGAAGTATGAAAATAAATGACTTGAATTGACTTGAATTTCCCACAGACCCCATTGACCCCTGCCCAAGTATACTCGGGACTCATCTTCAATGAGTTAAAGACTCGCTAGCAATGGGGATTGATGGGTGGCCCGATTCATTCGCTGCCCACCAGGGTAAGTTTGAAAATCAGAAATAGCACTGGTCGGCGAATAGGTGCACCGAAGCGTAGACTCATCGGTAAAGGTTAACTCCAGTCAAATTTCTTTGACTGTGTGTGTGTGTGTGTGTGTGTGTGTGTGTGTGTGTGTGTGTGTGTGTGTGTGTGTGTGTGTGTGTGTGTGTGTGTACTTAGGCCACCATAGAGATCAGTGGTAAAGCTGTACACGGTTCTTCATGGGGATTTCTGAATACATCCAAGCCGGACCAGCAATTCCTCTCCATGGTAACCCCATGCTACAATGTTTTAATATGTCAGGTACATAAAACACTAGATTGCATCTTTCTCAAACTCCTGTACAAATGCAGCAATTTCATCATGCATGTCTTGCATTTTTTCTTTAAAATCCTGGTTGTCACATCTGGAATAATTTGGAAGTTCTCTCAAATTTAAAGCAAAAATACAAAAAGGGTATGTTACAATGAAAAAGAATTGAGAAATAATTGCACATATTTGGGAAATTTCATGCATGCTCATCCAGATCATGAAATACAATAATATTGCAAACTACAAACCAGTATAAGCCACAATTTTGCCTCAAATTACAGTATTGTTCTTTATGCCAAATATTAACTACATATCTTTGAAGGGAATGATATAAATTGTGCTTCATGTACCTGAAGTGTAGAAGAGGCATCCATAATTGAGTATTTACATATGCTTGCATTTCTTTGATTCATGATAATAATAGTTTTCATCATGGTCCAGCCGTTGATTACGAGCTAAGCTATATCCAACAATGATGTCACCAGTAAGTCTAACAATAAAAGTGCGTGGTGTACGCGAGGTCAAACATATCTTGGCTTGATGACCGACCATAGATTGATTCATCTTCACAACATTGTAACATCCAAAATAAATACATCTGATCACGTCGAAAATTGCAAATACGTCATTCACGATATCAATTTGACAACAGTGATTAGAATAATGGTCATTGGGTTCACAGTTAATTGACTATGGGCAGGGGAAAAAAGGATGGAAGAACGTCAACAGAGTAACAAAACCTTGTTGGACATTACGTACAGGAACTTCATAGAGTGGTCTGCTTGAAGGACAAGGGTGAAGTATATTGATCATTTAAAGATGGCCCTTCCCTTTTGCATTCCTTCCCAAATAGCACAGAACATGATATATTCCACCAGAACGACAAGACTATTGTAAATCTATAACATTTCTGTGATATTTGAAGGTTGTTAGCCGTTAAAATTCAAATAATGCACCAAACGCTCACCGTAACGTATTCTGTGTACTAGGCACAGCTGCATACATTAATCCTCCTGTGGTTGTAATATGATACTTATACTTCAAACAACAGATATGCAAGTTAAAGCTGTCAGAAAAGAAGAATTCACTAGCTTCTTTTACTTTGTTATCAATGGCAAATAACAACACACCACTTACATGAACTACATGTACAACTAAGTGCATCACACAGGTCTGTAAAACTAGACTAGTATTTAGATTTGTAAAGAAAAAATTATTCAAATCTTAACGGTCAATTTAACTAAACAAATAAAGACCCTGTTGATTTCAAAATTTACAGGAGGTTTCCAAATAGTTTTTTCTTCGATACCTAAGTTTTCTCACCAATTTTTCAAAAATTTGCAAGCAAAAGGGATTGGCTGTCTTTAACCCGTTGAGGACGAGTCCCGAGTATACTCGGGCAGGTGTCTATGGGAAATGCGTATTGTAGCAAAATCAGTCCGTCCTCAACGGGTTAAAAGGACACACCACTTTGTGTTGGGGGGAAGTACAGTAGTGTTCAGTCCGAAATATGTTGATGCTACAAGTTCTCTTAATGACTGTGATGTACCTGATCACTTGATTATGTAAAAGCCCCTTGCTAACATTTGCAGATTAAAAAAAACACACAAACAGCTTCAGTGTTTCAAAATAGCTCTAAAATGTGAGTTAGGGATAAAAATGACCAACACAAAAATGTTAGTCAGTATGATCAAGGTTGTTAAATTATTGTTAAATATACAAAATGTGAATGATAATTTTATCAAAAACCATTTCTAGAATGAACCATCACCATGACAGTTTATTGAGAAAATTAGTGATATCTCCTTTTATTTGTGGCTTTACTGCAATTTTTTCTTTTTTGTATGGGAGGGGGTTTTGTGATACAATTGAACTAAACATATACATCAAATGTGATAATTCGAACATTTTTTTAATCACTGCTCCCAATATCAAATAGTGGCTTTAATGACATTGAAGATGCTCCTCCGTACTACACAGAGTGTTCAAGGCTGTAATGTGGGGAAGGAAGAGACGACAAAAAAATATAAAAAAAAGTGATCAGCTTCGCAAAGAAGCTTCCCTTCTCCTCTTGATATCAGCATGTTCACGTTGGATGGGGGAAGAGGAAATGAACGGAGGGATTTTCCCCTCCGTTTTTGCATGTTTAGTGTCACAACAGCCCCAAGGCTTATTCAAACAAACACCTATCTCACTCATCTCACTGGTATGCCTTCACTGACTGAATGAGCCTTCCAAACAGAATGGTTATGGCAAGTAAATCATAAGAAGGCTTAACCCGTTGAGGACGAGTCCCGAGTATACTCGGGCAGGTGTCTATGGGAAATGCGTGTTACGGCTGTATAGCAAAATCAGCCCATCCTCAATGGGTTAAGAGTCTCATACAAAAAAAGAAGAAGAACGAAAAAAGAAAGAAAGAGAAGAAATGGCAACAACAAGCAGAGATGGGGAGAAGGAAAACAAATAATGATCACCTTTCACTCAACTCCTTAACCCGTTGAGGACGAGTCCCGAGTATATTCGGCCAAGCGTCTATGGGAAATGTATGTTGTAGCAAAATTAAACCATCCTCAACGGGTTAAACAAGAAAATAATTGGAAAATATACTTAATTTATCACGTTTTCTTGAAGCAGAGCATTACATCGCTATTCAACAAAAGGGGTGCAGGTAATCTACCAGTAAATGATCTTAACAATTCATTTTGTACAGGATGCTGTGAATATCATAGTCTTGAAGAGCTGGAATAGGTTTTAGAATTTTGTTCTCACTTGCATGCAGATCACAAGACGACTGCGACCTTGGGATGAAGAGAACACGCTCATAGTATTTTTGAGTGCTTTCCTGTGCGTGGTGGAAAAATTATGTACTGCATGAGTCATGAGTATTACAAGATCTATTTCTCATTCAAGCAACCTGCTTCTAATGATCTAAATCCAACAATTGACACATACATTTTGATACTCCTTTTATGAATCACTGCTTCAAGTGTATGAAAAGGATGAGTTATGAGGAGGTACCATGGAGATAGTTTGATAAGATAAAAAAGAAGGTACTCCCATCATTGTGGGCAGAGGGGCTGACATATAAAGAGCATATTTAACCCGTTGAGGATGGACCGATTTTGCAATATCATGCATTTCCTATAGACACCTGCCTGAGTATACTTGGGACTAGTCTTCAAAGGGTTAAGGTAACTACATAACGGCAGATTGATGTTAGATGACTTTGTCTGATGACAAGCATTTTTTAGACCCCCGCTCCTCAATGAGTGGGCAGCGAAGCTCTCGCAGATGGGCACAGCCAAAAATGAAATAAAAAAGATTAATATGTGATCTAACTGGACCTCAAACACTTTTTTGTAAACTTTTTGGTAGGGAGCCAAAGTGGGCCTTGGGTGAAAAAAGGTTGGAAAACACAGTCTTAGACCATTATGGTAGGACTCTTAAACTGGAGGGTCAGAAAAATCAACCGGTAAAATTCATATGGCCCATAATTGTAGACAAGGTTCCAATGATGTCATCAAGCCATGGCTCAGCTTGCTGAGGGGCAAAAACTGCAGATGCCCCCCCCCCCCCCCGATGCATGGGGAGGCATGTAAGCGTTACATCCCACTTCCCATCATCGCGTGACATGTTATCAGGCCAGGCAGGTGGGTATGCAGTACGCACTGGAGCTCTTGTATGCACTTAAAGGGATTGTCTAGTTTTGGTTGAGATGGGTCTTGAGGTTTCCATGTTTTTTGAGGATTATTTTTTGAGAAAATGAGAAACCTCTTATGAAATATGGAAGAGCATATAATTCTACGAGGAATTCAAAGCTTATTTGATGAAAATCGGCTTTTAACCGGCTGAGATATCCGAAACAAAGCAATCCTAATAAAAGGTGGGACCCACCTTTTATTGGGATCACCGAGTTGTACTTTGTTTTTGGATAATATTATCTCAGCCATTTCAGAACCCATCTTCATCAAATAAATTTTGAATTCCTTGTAGAATTGTATGTTTGTTAACATTTCAAGCAGTAGTTTCTGAGTATCTCGCAAAAGTTAAAAGCTGAATTCTTACCTCAACCAATACTATACCATCCCTTTAATACACACATAATTTGTTTTTGACCCTAAGGCAATACATTTTGTGATATCATGAAACCTTGCCTAACTCACTCCTGAGAGGGCGTACAAAGCTATGAGCTTGTAGAATGAGGTCATACGATATCTACCTGAGATATAGACACATAGGCCTACACTCTCTCAGGCATTCCATCTAAACTGAGGACCCAGCGTCATGAAGCAAACTACCAAAGCTCTGATCCTGAATTTAGAATTAAATGCTTGTGCTCATTCTCCGGTTTTCAGACTTATCTGGAGCATGCAGCTGAAAAAAAAAAAATCTATGGTCTCCAGGGAAAATGATTCCGAACAGAGAGAAACAAGTAAAACTGGACTGCCTACGAGATTACCTGAATAGGATCGATCATGCAAACAATACAATATCCCAGAATCGAGAGGCATACATAAAGACTGTATGCTTATACTGTAGGTCATATCATCATGCAACATAGCATGCCGCCACTGTGCGCATTACATACTTTCCAGGGGCGGATCCAGGAATTCCGAAAGGGGGGGGGGGCAAAAATATTTCTAGTGCCACTTCCTTTCATCCGCTGACAAGCAAAAAAAAAAAAGGGCTTCAGCGCAATTTTTTGCTCCCACTACAATGGGCTGACAAAGATGGTTTCTTCAAAAATTAGAAGTGGTTGCCTGCGCCCCCTTTCATTTTTTCTTTTTATTTCTTTTGTTCTAACAAAAAAGGGGGCAACCGAGGCGCCCCCCTCTGGATCCACTTATGCTTGTGAACCTGACATGTGAAGGGATAAATAAGTACTTGAAACAATGTTGAGGGCTTCCATGGACTGATATGCTGTTTGTAAATAGCAGTTACCTCCTGTCTCAATCTTTAACCTGCTGAGGACAGGCTGATTTTGATACAACACACATTTCCCATAGACACCTGTCCGAGTATACTTGGGACTCGTCCTCAACGGGTTAATGGGTTAAGGTCTAGGAACATTTGGAAATAGGAAGCTTGCTAGGTTTTTTTTTTTTTCGTACTGAAACATACAACTCAGCCATATTAATTAACCTATTTAATTTACCTTGAATTTACCTTAAAGTGCCACACTTCAATGTTCACATAGATAGATTGCAAAGTGTGACAGGGTTTAGGGGCTATGTAGCCCATTAGTAATCCAAATTGGACAATTTCTTTTTGAATGTGAGAAGTGTTGGTGATTGGATGACAACTTCTTGGAGTTTGTTCCAACTGTCTACCACTCTCTGGTTGAAGAAGTGTTTTCTTGTTTAGATTGTATGACAACTCCCATGCATATTGCAGAAGCCATTTCTCTAACAAATGCATATGTGTGGTGGATCACTTAACCTGTTGACTTGGGCTGATTTCGCTACCACACGCATTTTCCATAGACACCTGCCCGAGTATACTCGGGACACGTCCTCAACGGGTTAATTTACAGTTTCTTTTGGTAGTTCTTTGTTTGTTTGTTTGTTGGTTGGTTTGAAATGAAGCGAGATAAATAACATATTGTTGGAAAGCTCAGTGTCGGGAGAACTTCACGATTTCATAAATCCAGAACATCAACGCTTGGCGATTTTCATCAAGCTTTTGTAGGAAGGAGTCTCATATTGTTAGCGGATCATGGTTATTTTTATTTTATACTAGTATCGACATGAGAATTCGCCACTCTTATTCTAGCAATGTGAGTCTCAAGAATACCATGATTCTTCCACTCATATGAACTAAAACTAGATCAAGGGACGCTTATTGTTCACGCTAAGTTCCTCTTCAAATCAATCAACAACAGCAAAGAAAACAAAGAACCCGCCCCCCCCCCATAAAAAAAAAAAAATTAATCAACAGCAAGAAATGTAATCATCTCCCAAACCGATTAAAAGAAGTTTCTAATCGGAAATTCCTGTTTGGTGATTCCACGCTCATCAGGCTTTTTCCAGTACCAACTGTTTCATTGAGTTTGACCCTGCACTTCTCCCAAAATAGCTTATACCCTCCGATCAATCGCTCTATACTACAAGCTGTTTAGTAAAAAACATCTTATGGAAACTAGGTCGCAACGATGACACTAAATCATTTTTTGTTATTCATTCACCATATGATGTGCATAACATATGGAGTTCCTGAACTCATAATTTGCTACAACACAGGAAAATCCAAGTTGGGGGAAATTCCCTTTCTTTTTTTTTTTCTTTTTTTTTTCTTCTCTTGTTATACAGCACGCTCTCTTCTCTTTCATCGACAGAAAGTGCAGGAACTGCCCTGCATTAAGTCCCCATCTTTAACATAGGGCTTGGTAAAATTATCCCTGAACGTTTTCGCAAGCGAACTAAACCTTGAAGCTTGACTTCCTTCACAAAGTCTACTGCCAACGATCATTGTTGTGTTTTCCTGGGGTGATCTGGTAGGTAATCTGTAAATTATGGCCCCGGTGGTTGTGAGTGGGTGGTTGGGTGGGTGTGTGGTAACCTGCTGAATATAAGAAGAATTCTACAGCTAGAAGAAAGTGAGCACACGGGAAGTGAGTGGCCAAATTGTACCCCTTTCAGTAACTCTCTTGGCTTGGGCCAGACCCGAGCTAAGTCGTAAAATTTTTAGTTTATGGATGGGTCGGGCCAATATGGCCCGCACCAGGCACGGGCTATTTTGGCCCTGCTGTCAGCTAGCACCAGGAATGGGCCAGGCTCGGGCCTGGTGCCGATGGAAGAGTGTATGAACAATATCAGCGCCAGGCTCCGGCCAAAATTCCTTGCACGGTCAAAGGTCACAATTACCTGGCCTTGCGTCCGCCAGAGCACGCATTCAGTTTACCATGGCAGTCATCCCTTACGTGGCCGAGTTCGTGAATGGGTCATTGTTAAAGTAGCGAAGCTCTGCTATAGTTACTGAACACGATTTTTACTGCTTGGAGCGGACTAGCTCGGGCCAGGAGCTGGCCAAAATGTATGAGTTACAGAAAGGGGTATTAGATGCCCATGGATACAACATCCTACATTCTCAGATTGCCATTGTACACAAAGAATGAGCTTCTGCATTTTCCATCAACTCATAATAATTGGCTGACAAATGATTATTTATATTATCATTTTGTTGTTGTTGTTGTCTGCTGAGAAGATGCTGCTTGAATGCAGATAAAATCTGTGGAGCAAATTATGAATCCAAATAAACATCACGGTCAACCATCATGAAATTGCTTTTTTTTTTCAAATTTTTGTTTGGTAAGTTTGAAAGCCAACTGTACTATTTAGCATTTGTCTATGTGGACTGTGATGACTAATTCAAGCTGTGTACAATTTCTGTTTTTTCAAGTGACTTGTTTGGCTTTTGCCCTTTTATCCACCCCCCCCCCCCCTTTTACCACCATTGTTGAAAAACTCATGAAATAGATACTGGCCACCTCAAACAGCAGGTTTGTTTATACTCTTGATCAACCCACACCCACTCACACTTCAAAATCAAAACAAATAAACATGTTTTTGGAGCTTTTCCAACATAGTAAACCCAAAAGGAACTCTCCTTACGTATTTTTTCCTTTTTCTCTTTGATGCAGACAGACAATTTCGACTGTCTCTTAGGATCTGAATACAATTGTGGTGCTGCGAATGCTCGCAGGTTTCTTGAAAAGGAAGCATACCATGTGTAGTATCAAGACCACAATATTCAAACAATGACTTCACACAGTACTTTTCTTTTCTTTTGTTGCAGTCTTCTTTGATGCAGCAGTAAAGTTCAGTTTTTGTTACCTTCACCTTCTATTCCTCCAAATGGATGATTCACAAAAGAACACCCAAAATATAACAAAATAATAACACAACAACAACAACAAAAGAAAAAGAAAAAAAAGAAGGAACTACAGTATGAATGGAATATGAACAGATAATTGAAATTACGTGAACATCTTACAAATGTCCTTAAAATCTTAACTTTTGAGTTGTTTTTAATCCCCCCCCCCCCCATGAAAAAAAGGCATCTAACAGGCTTATGAAGATGATAAACTCAAAATAGCAATAATTATAATCATGTTGCAGCAACCATTCATGAGTAAATCTCATCAGTTATTCAGCAATTATTGAAAAATTAATACTATTCCACTTCACTCAAGAGATGCCTCTATTAAGATGCTGCTTAAGATTCCTGCCAGACACCATACTCTCACAAACTTCCTGTAACTTTGGAAGTCAATACCTTTTTATTACAAATTCATGAGAAATCATAAATCTGCCTTTTTGTGTATAAAACATACGCAAGTTCTGTATCTCGGGAGTCAAATTTGCATGATGAAGACAGCCATTTTGAGCTAAGTGAATGCAAAATAATCAGCTGCAGCATGATTGTCAAGCCATGATACAACTTTGGCATCTCCAAATATCTCTACAGCACTCTAAAATGCTTATCTTTTCTTTCTCTCCAACAGTTCCTTGAGTTTTCAATCTTCCTTCATAAGTGACAATCCATACCATTACAGAAATGAAATTAACATTTGAAGCAGATATCAAGCAAGAGTATGGAGAAACATTAAGAAGTAGGAGATACCAAATGAGAGCCACACTCCTTGCTGGAAAAAAAAAATCAACACTTTTTTTCTTTCAGGATGTTCTACCCTTTCCTCAAAGTGGACCAGTCCATGTGCATGAATATTCATGACCAACTGGGATGTCCAATGCAAATTCATTCACGAATCTTCCGTGTAGGACATGCAGTGTCTTTCAGCACTTTCCTTGTCTCTCTCTTTTTTTGTTTTCTTTCTTTTTTCCATCTCATTCTCTCTTTGTTGGAATGGCACATTCTTGCTCCTCCTCCTCCTTCATGCCACATCGGCGTAGACGATGATGTTTCTGCCCCGCCTCTTTCGTAGTGGGTTGAGCCAGCAGATGATGCGGCCGCGGCCGAATACATCGTGGAAGTTGTCCATGACTGTTTTGGTAACTTTAGGTCTGTGAAAACAAAGAAGGGGAAAAGGGAGAGGGTTACTAAATTATAAACATATTTTTTAAAGTTTTGTTTCTCTTCCTCTGTTTGAAAAAGTTGCTGGGATTGTCTAAGTACATGATATGTATGATAACAACAATGAGTAAAACGATAATATCATTATCACCGAAAGTTAAGAGGGAATACAAAGAACATGAGGCAGAGGAATTGAAATGATGAAACAATGGCTGAAGATTTTTAAAATCTTTGAGAATGTCCTTTTTTTTTAATAAACTGTGGAATAACTTACCACATTAACATCTTTAGAGACAAAATATCATGCAAGTGACTACTGTGTTACAACAAAAGCTTCTGTTCCACACAGTGATGTAATTTGATTGGGTGCATTTCTGCAACAAACAATTAATATTAATGTTTATACATTTGAACACTCATAAGCATTTGATTTTAATTCGTCTTAACACCTGAACAATATGAGTAATTGTGTGCTTGAATGAGTGGCAGAAAGTTTCAGGCAACCCCTACTACAGTTTTCTATGCTCACTGAGCTTGAAACGTACAATATAGCTGACACAGACCCCAAATTGTGCTTGTCCATTCAGATCTCACACACATATCTGCCACTGTGTACATTGCAGCCATCATTTTTTTGCACAAAGTGGTGAGTCCAATATAATTTAACAAACAAGGTACACAAGAAAAGTAGAAATGAAAAAAAAAAATCTTAAAGGCATTTGTGTATTCCCCAATGCACCAATTTCTTGCTATTAATTTTTAAAGGTACCATATATGTCTGAACATAATAGCAAGTGGATATTCAGGAAAAATAATTCAAATAGGTAATAATCTTAATAAGTGGTCATGTGGTTTTATAGTACCCTGCCATCAGCAAGACTCTAACAGCATCTATGGTTTTAAAGCTACCAGTCACATCACAGATCAACCACAGCGTTTTTTTCCCCCCCCAACGATATCTGACCCCGTTCCACTTTCATGTCACCTTCCTCGCCCTTTCATTGGTTCCTCGTGGATCACTGCAGTTTGGGGCCATGTGCTTGGGTAGGCTCACAGCAGAAATTGACATTAAGAGGAACAAGAAATGCTGTTAACACGAGCTCAACATGCTCAAAAGGGAAAGCCCCTAAGGCAGTTTAAAGGAACACATCAGTCGAGCTCACATGCAATGATTGAGGGGTAGTACCTCCTGCTAAATACATAACAGAATGATTTTTTTTTTTTTTTTGGGGGGGGGGGGGGGAGAAGAAGATATAACTGTAAGTACTTCCATTTCTTTGAGGGAAATTTACAACACACATATCTGTGGATTCGGAGAATGCAGAAATATTAGTAGAACACATCAGTGACATTTGTGGAAATTTGGACAATCTGTTCAATAGCGATGACTTTGTATTTTCTTTTTTTATTTCATTAAATCCATCTCACTTCATCACTGACTTGGAAAGATAAAATAAACTGTTTTCATAATATTAATGTGGTACTGCAATAGAAAATTAAAATATTTTCCGCAAAATTTAATGTATGAAATAAACCCATTCCCTCGACCTTTTATCAAATGAATATATATGATGTTATCTAATAATATTTTGTCTACCTTCTGAAGGAGATAAAGTCATGTTCTCTTTCACTATACTAAAAAAAGATGTGTGTAATTCTCTTGTTCATTCCTTTAAATCGTGATTTTATTGTAAAATAACAAACTTCTGTACCCTTTCCATCCTGCGAAGACAGAGCATATGGCTTTGACAAACTTTAACAATATGGAAACTTTTGGATTGCTCAATTTTGCCCCCCCCCCCCAAAAAAAAAAAAAATGATGCAATCTATATGGTCACTATATCTGCCTTATTTCACTGAATCCATATGTACCTTTTGGGTGAATGTCATGTCAGAGGGTTTTCTTTTTTCATTTTTGTTTTGTTATTGTTGTTGTTGTTTTGCTGCTTAAATTGTTTACGAGGGAAAAGTCCTCAATCACTGAACACTGTGTGTGACATGTGGGTGGGTGCTCATTACTTAAGGTGTAAACATAATTATGTACGGGAAGAAAGGTGTGTAAAATGAAGAGGATTCACTGTAGTTCAGACTAACACCTACTGTGCTTTTCTATCAGACATACAAGTATTTCTACTTTATCTGTTTGACTGATACGCAACAGAAGGTTGATTAACCACAATTTGTTTCTCTGAAGGCTACAGTTTGTAAAATAAAAAAAACAATTTTTTTTTTCCAGACCCATAATATTTTGAACTTCACAGAGTAAACGTAATGACTAAAGATACTTTCACTGCGAAAAGAACAAATCTTGCAAAATCAAACAGCGTGAAATGGCTGGGTGGGACAAACACAGAAAAGACAGCTCTGACTCAATTCTGAGTGATACTTGATTAGACGGAGATCATAAGAAATGAACAACTTTAAACAAAGGACTAATGCGTGCCATTTTGAGACTTATTCTGAGAATCTCTTGATGGGGGGGGGGAGGGTTGGGGTAGGGATGTCTGGACAAGAGAATCAAAGAAAGGAGACAGAGAAAGAGGAAGAGAGACAGCCAGAGAGAGAGAAAAAAATAAAACAAAACAAAACTAGCAATTTACGTACAAAGGGTTGAAATTGTCTCAAGTAGTGCTTAGTGACCCTTTTGTCCCCCCCCCCCCCCCCAAAAAAAAAGGGACAAGACGAGAGAGAATCTGAGACACAGTCTGGAAATTTAATTCGAAGCGACCTTTTTTCCATGTTTGCGGATGCGTATCATCGGACAAAAGCAAAACCAAGAGTGATCAGCTTTATCCCAAAAAGTGTGGTTGTTTCCCCCCAAATTGCTAAAAATATTTCCAGGTCTCAAAATTGCGGCAGCCCGAAAGGCGCGTAAAGCTACAACGAAAGGCTTTTATCAGATTTCCCTGAATAAACAGAAAAAAAAAGTTTTGAAGTCCGCGGCTCATGAATGAAATAAACCCTCAACAAATTTTTCTCCCGCCGCCTCGGGCTACGCATGTATGCCCTTTAGTCTCTTGATTTGGAGAACGGGAATATTACAGTAGATTTTTAATTGGAGGATATGGTGTCTACCAGATGGATGTGTAGATACAAGGGTCGAGAGATCATGCAGAGTACATGGGTTGTTAAACTAATTCAATAGAGGGAAATCAGCGACATTGATAAATCCGCAGATAAGGGCCAGTATTGAATAATATGACAAGAATCTTCAAATACATATCATCCTATTCTTTGTTGACGATTATTCACGATTCAAAACTTCTATGCTCAGCAGTCTATGACTGGCTCCATCAGGAGAGAAAAAAATGAAAAAAAAAAAAAAAACCCATACACAAACACAAAGCAAAAAACAACACTTTCTCCAGGACATCTAAAGTCTTAAGAATGGACAGGCACTAGTTAGATCATTTTGACTTTCAATAAAACCCATCAGTTTCAATGACGTGACAGTACTTGAAAGAAACCTCAAATGAATCGTTTGGAATCAGTGATCAATGAGGGTTCAATCATAATCCAGGTCGCATAGATGATAAAATGAAGAAGAATAAAAACAAAGAGAAATCAAATACTCTAGTAATAATTCTAGGAATACTTGAGGACTGCACAGTTCATAACAGAATCATTCAATTCTAGTAATTTGACTTATTTACTCATTTAATTACTTTTTGTGGCTGGTCAATGACAAAACTCTATTAACCTACATGGTAAGTACCTGGCTATTCTGTCTAACTTTGGTCTTTTAAAATATTCAGAAGATTTGTTATCCAAAGTATGAGGATATTTTTGATGTTCTTACTTTAAAAAAAGCAAGTATAATGAACATTTGAAATGCAGCAGAAATATCACAAGAAGAAGCAAAAACTAAGAGCCATTTGAATTTTGGGAGTTTAATGCTAGTGATGACATAATTAACTAATCGGAGAGCTGTCTTGGAGTGGTTCAGAGTTTACCATTTAATTGACTAGTAAACCTGGTAAATGCTTTACAAAGTTTATGGTGACTACAAAATCTCACTGAGTGTAATGGGTTAAAGATGTCTGTAGATTCGGATATTCAGGCACTGGCAACCTTTTCTGTTATTGTTATTGTTGTTTGGAGCACATCTGGATACTAAAGTTTTACAGGTCCTGTTTACCTTTGGGAATAGTGATTTTAAAAATGTTCAAGATATCACATTTGATGCATATGTGTAGGTCTGTTATATCAAAATACATCCTACCATATAAAATTTTCACAGTAAAGCCTAAAATATAAGGAGATATCAGTATTTTTCTCATTAAACCATAACTGTAGATGGTTTTTAGATAGTCTGGCAACATTTTTATTATTACTATTGTTCACATTTTGTCTATTCAACAATACTTAACATTGATTATATGGATTCAGATTTTTACAGTGATGGTTTCTATCCCAAACTCACATTTTGGAACTATTTTAAAGCACTAATACTTGGTTTTTCTTTCATCTGCAAATGGTAATTATGCCTTTAATCAACTGAGTGTTGCTATTACATCGTCAGCCTCACTCAAAGAACAATTTCTGGTTGGGCTATAAAGGTCTCTCAAAGATCAAGTGTTACAACATCAGGTCTGGGGTGCAGGATGTCATGAAATTTGACTCCCTCCATTAATATTTTCTCTGTTTTGTGAGTGAAGTATAAGTCAAATCACTGATGGCTTTCAAGTACTTGAAATCTTCAGTGTTAAAAGGAAGAGGAAGAAGAGAAAGAAAGGTCCATTCTTGCTAAACACTACAAGCACAGGAATGGAACTGAATAAATCGAGCAAAAGGAAACATTCCATTATGAATGAGTCTATCATGAAATGCTCTATTTTCACAGGAGAATGCAAATCACGATGTACAGCAGCAATGATACGCTGCTATAACTATGATTACTGATGCTAATCAAAATCATTTCCAGTGATACCACATCAAAAGAGTGATAAAATACATGATACATTTGTACAAAGCCATGATCGCCATTTACAAACTAAAACAGACTAAACTGATATCAGAACTAAATATCAATGAATTCTTAAAAGCATTTTCAAGAATGACTCCTACCTTTTTAAAACAAAACACTGCACAGTGAAATATCAAAAAAAAAAGACAAATCTATGAAGTCTGATTCAGCTAGAGAGAGCAGACTCGACATTAACTAATCATCATTCTTTTTTTTTTAGTCAAGATTTCCAGAGTCCAAGATTGTTCCAAATTGACAGCTTTGCTTATCGTCGCTGGGGCGACAAGACCTCGTATCTACAAAATGTCAAATGTTCAGGAGAGCCAAAAAACATGGTGGCCAAAGCACTGTGGCGAATGGGATAGCCTTTCCTTCGACATGCCGTGGTGGCTTCATTTTTCGAGTAAGACAGTTGGGATTTAGACAGGACATCACTTAATCCATTATTTGACCATTAAATCCAAAAAGTCATTTTCACCAAAACTGCAGATAAAAGGTCTTGTCACCCCAGCGATGTTATGTTAGCTATCAGACATGATAAAAGTTAAAAAAGTAAAGAAAGCAGAGAACATTACACCTGAAACTTGTACAATCCACCTCAACAAGGCAAATTCAAACCAAGCGTAATGCACTGGGGAGCTATAGGGCTCCTTCATGCACAACGAAGTGGCGTGTATTTCCTGCACGGATTGTTTCGAGGGATTTAGCCTCAGCTTCAGGCGTGTCATAGAAACATCTGTCTCTTTATTTTTTCTTCCTCCTGCTATTTTTCATTTGTTTTGTTATTTTACTTGTACAGCTTAAACCTCACTATTTTATCCCCAAGTTGATTTCTATCCTTGGGTTAGTGTCAGGTTTAGGTAAGTTCCTGACCACATGAGCATTGAGAATTAATAGGGGTTTCTGGGATGAACAGTGTACTATGGCTTTCCGTAGTTCAGTTGGCAAGAGCACCAGTCCATAGCAATCCTGATGTCTGGGATTCGAATCCCAATGGAATTCCATTTATTCTCTCATTTTTCATTTGTGACAGTGCACCTCAAAACAAACAAAAAGTCGCCAGACATGAATTTTTAGTTAAGACCATATTCTGAAAGAACAGAATTTAAGCTTTAAAATGATGTATAACTCAAATCAAATGGACTCTTCTAACCTATCTAAATATTGAAAAGAAAGCAAAAACTCAGGAAAAGTGTGAACTGAGAATAGAGGCTCTGAAGTACAGTGTCTATTCAAGCGCTTAATCTTTACCAAACCGTGTTGGCTGTGCGATGAATGGGACAAAACTCAGGAAGTAAACCACCAGAGTAACAACAATGAAGGGATTATCAAATTAAACTGAAATTAAGCATGCCTCATTAACACATTCTGTCCATAAGTAACGCCAACTTTCAAAGCAGTAGTATGGTCCTTTCAAAAGTTATTAGAGTTGAAAGTGGAGAGTGTGGACAAGGTTTTTCAGAAATGAAAAAGGGATTCTAAAGACACAACTAATCACGCTATTCTACCAAAAATGTTCGAGATAAACTGCTAAAAAACACACTTTCCTGCCCGTTTTATGATACCAAATTTTAGCATAATGTAAAAGAAGACCCGCTCTTTCAGAAAATATGAAAAAGTCAAGTTCGGCGAGGTTGACCCATTTCACTTATTTTCAGTCCTCACGCAGAATCAGTGTGTGCGACTTTATGTTCGTTTTGAGGTGCACAGTCACATTTTATATATATAAAAGAAGATTTTGGCAAAAACCTGAAGAGAAATTTAGATGAAAAAAAATGTGAGCTGATGGAGATGTGTGACAGAGGATAAATCAATAACCAAATGGAGAGAAAACTGTGAAAAAGGAGAAAATTGTAAAAAAGGAGAGTATTCATACAAAGTTGCGAATGTCCATTGGCTGTTGCAGTCACACGTCAATTTACGTTGATGACACAAAACTCTCATCGTTAACCAGCTTTTATTTCCTTCCTCAAGTGGAAGCAGCAAGAAGAAAAAAAAAATTCAATCATCACAAATATCCTAAAATAGTTTCTCCACAAACTGCCCAGCCCTGGGAGGGAAAAAGCCTCTACTATTAAAATCAAGAAGTACTTGTGCCAAAATAACATGCAGAGCACGGGGTTATAGGAAGCCAACATACATAACATTGATGTCATTTGACTAGTTTACTATTACTATGGCGTGGACTCACTAAACAAAACAGATGTTGGGTTCATACTGAGCTGGCTTCATTTCAAGTTGACTGTTAAGTGAATGAAGTTAATGGTCTGTGTTAACATTTTCAGCATGCCATGTGAACATACAATGCAAGTAAGGGTCCATGTGAACATAGTGGGCTGTGTGATTGAAATTAGCAGGCCATGTGAACATAGTTAGGTGCCTACATGAAAGCAGTTAATAGCCCATGTGAACACAGTCAGGCTATGGTTAAGTTGAACCCATTGACACCTTGAATTTTTCATGCAATGTTACCTTGTAAGAGTCTTATGTACAGTGTAGGCCTCCAGTGTTGTGTTTTTGGTCCACCATGAACCCAGCTAGTTATCACCACAGGCAGTAGCTGCACTTTCTGTTACTTACTTCAAATTTTTTTGCTAGGCACAAAGACATTATTGCATGTGACATACTAAACTTGCAAAATTTCACTGTCAAGTCGTGTTCATTGATGAAAACTGTGAGACAGAAACCCCGGTCACACAGCGCTTTATGGCTCAATCACGGCCAAAACACGTCAAAAGGTGGTCTCCCGTGAAGCAGACGATGTTGTTCGTGTTGGTGTCGAGTATAAGACGAGCTATGGTCGATTTATAGACGTGACAGGACGCAGGGAAAAATCTGAATGGCGTCAGACGCGGTAAAAAGTTTTGAATTACTCAAAATTTTATTCCACGGACAACCACGGGTGGCACACGTGGTAAAGACGTGCAACACACATGAAACACACGTGATAATCCGTGTTCCGGCGCTGATTAAAACTTGGGGAAACGCGGTAAAGATGCGAAAGTTTAGCGGTCTGTCACGGGCAGAGCACAGTCATATGACGCGTGTTACGCATTGGTATCATGGGAAATAGTGTGTGTTTAGCGGCTTATTGCTGAGAAATGGATTTTTCCGTGTACACACACGTGGCTGGACGTGGTTAGTCATACTTAGGTAGTGCTTCAGCAGTGGAACAGCCGCCAACGGCCATAACCCGTACAAAGCACAGCCAAACCAAAATTGACCAAAAAATTACCACTTACGACCACGTCCACCAGATTTTCATAGCTTTTTGTACGTGATTTGGACGTGGAGTGCTGTGTGACCAGGGCTTTAGCTTTCAAAAGCATCATAAGGATGATCACGGTCAAGGTTTAAAAGAGAAAGCCACTGGAAAATTAGCTTATGTGAAAACAGGCGACTCCTGTAAAAACGAAGTCCTTGGGATGAACTGTTTTCTTTGGTTATATTAAAGTTTCGTTATAGCTGATCAAATAAAGTGTATAAAGATATACAGATGATAACTTTGGGGCCTGAATTTTTACTTCATTATAATGAAATTTCATTATAACCTTGTTTGTTATTTACAGGAGTACAACTGTAGAAGCAGAAAATTATAGGAACAGGATACCGAGAGTTTGAGCAATTTCTGATGAAAACTGAGAAAATTAAGATTTTCTATCATTGCGATCAATCAAACACAAATTGGCAATTCAGCGATTTCACACACACGGTCACCCTCATGTGCTCTGTACTTTCAAATAGGTAATCTCGATTCTTCCATCAAGTAAATGTCCAATCGTGCACGCACCCTTAATACACAAACAACGTAAATATTTTTCTACACAGCCCCTACATAGAAAAAATATATTCCATCATCAATAACTAGAAAAGGAGAAAGTTTATGAAATTTCATACACACTGCACATGGAAGGTGGGCTCAGATGACACATCATTGAGTGGCAAATTTGTACGTCACTGATCACAACTAAGAAAAAATCTTTAAACTTTCAGCATTTTGATCAGAGTTTGCTCAAACTTCCAATGTTCTGTTCCTCTCATTTTCTGTTTCTAATCACAGAAATTAAATTTTCAGGATGGACTTCCCCTTCCCCTTAACCCTTTGAAGACTAGTCCTGAGTTTTCTTAGGCTGGGGTGAATGGGAAATGCATGTTATAGGAAAATCAGTCCATCTTAAATGGCTTAACCCATTGAGGACGGGCTGATTTTGCTATAACACGCATTTCCTATAGACACTTGCCCGAGTATACTCGGGACTCGTCCTCAACGGGTTAAAGGAGCAAGTTAACCTACAGTTGTCTCATCAGTGGTAGCTACCATTGATGGTCAGGTCACCATGTGAACACAGCTATAGATTATATATTTATGCTGAAATTAAAGGACAAGTTCACCTTTATAAACATAAGGATTGAGAGAATGTAGCAATATTAGTAGAACACATCATTGAAAGTTTGAGGAAAATCAGACAATCCGTTCAAAAGTTATGAATTTTTGAAGTTTTTTATGCAGTACCCGCTGGATGAGAAGACTACTGCAATGTATGAATAACTTAGATGTCACATGCGTACAACAATATAAGGAAAATATAAAGAGAATTTCACAAAATTCCATCTTTTGAAAAAAGTACACATTCCCCTGACTCGTTACCGACAAATGTTATGGGTAATATTATTCCCCCTGCCTTTAGAAAGAGGCAAGTCAAGTGCACTTTTATTATGCGAAAAAAGTGGAAATATGTTGAATTTTCTTTTACATTTTCTTTATACTGTTGTACGCATATGACTCACAAGCTGTAGTAGTCTCCTCATCCAGCGGTTCCAACACAAAAATTTAAAAAAATCATAACTTTTGCATCGATTGTCCAATTTTCCTCAAACTTTCACTGATGTGTTCTACTAATATTGTTGCATTTTTTCAATCCTTATGTTTATGAAGGTGAACTTGTCTTTTAAGTTCAGCTTTCCTCCTACATATGAGGAAGAGAAGAAGGAACTACTTAAAATATATGGGGAGAGAAAGAAAAGGTCTGTTTCTTCAGACTAAATTACGCTCTTACACCAACCTACTGCCTCTTATTGGGTAGTCGTTTACCACATTACAAACAAATCACTGCACAATGAATGAATACAAATATATGATTTCTTATTTCACTTTTAAAATGAGGTACAAGGAGTGGTGGTTATTTATTTATTACCAGAAACTGCTTTGAACCAAATGACACACATATATGCACTTCTAACAAAGGGTCTGAATTTGGAGTCTATATCAAGCCTTGCATCATCTTGGCCTCCTGTCATGGACAATTACACAGACATCAGTGAAGCGTCTCCTCCCATCCTACTTTACCCCCCTCCGCTCTACCCCGCCCCTCCATCCATGCTCCTCAACCAGCGGCCAAGGGGAATTCCTCACATTATTGACTGTGTATTATTTACTGCTCAGTTATCTTGACAGCAAAGTTCAAGTGCTCTATGAACTTTTATCCCCTTCCTCGATCCACATCTCCACCCCCCTTATTTCAGTCTTCCCATAATCCATAGCATCTGTGAGAGAGAGGCCTGCCTTTCATCGTAGTTTTGGTCGAGATGGGGCTTCAGGTTTCAATCTTTTTTTGTGAGATAATGACAAACCTCTTATGAAATACGAAAGAGCATGTAATTCAAAGAGGGAATCAAAGATCATTTGATGAAAATTGGTTTTGAAATGGCCGAGATATCCAAAACAAAGGGATCCTATAATCAAAGATGGGACCCATCTTTCCTTAGGATCACTTTGTTTTACTTTGTTTTTGGATATCACAGCCATTTCAAAACTAATTTTCATCAAATAAACTTTGAATTCCTCTTAGAATTGTATGCTCTGTATGATTAATTCATAAGTGGTTTCTTAATAATATCTGGCCAAAAAGTTAAAAGCTCAATCCTCATCTTAACCAATACTATACCATCCCTTTAACTCATTGAGGATGAGTCCAGAGTATACTCGGACAGGTGTCTATGGGAAATGCGTGTTGTAGCAAAATCAGTCCGTCCTCAACGGGTTAAAGACCTGGCATCTGGGGATACCTTGGAGTGGGAGGCTGACCCAGCTCAGCTATAATCAAGAATTGTGTACAGCTCTCATTGGGTGCGTTCAAGCGGTCTCCTAAAGCGAACTGTACCATACCGTACCCACGCCAGAGGAGCGCTCGAACGCTCTTAAAGTGTACCGTACCGTACTGTACCGAGCCAAAAGTGGACCACTTCCCGTTGTGCTCCGAAAGCGTACCAAAAGCGTACCAAAAGTTCGCTGTAAAGCATGCGTGTATCATGCGCATACGTCACAATGCAAAAACATCATTCTTTTTGATCGGGACAGCTGTAAGTAGTTCAAGCGCCAGGTGGATGACATTCTTGTTACAAAAATGCGTGACCTTTTCTAAAAATAACTCGTGAGGTACGCTTTCTCGACAGAGTGCTCAAACGCTTCAAATCTGGCACAGTTCGGTACAGTACGCTTTGGTTCAGTTCGCTTTGGTTCGCTTTAGAGCGCTCGAACGCACCCAAAGATCTCTCTGTATTAAAGTACACACACAGCCAGAGAATCTCAACTGCAGTTGACCATTACCAATGATCGTACACTTTGATGCACACATATATTACTGTGAAAGTAAAAATTTTTACACATTTCGCGCAACCAGAAACTAGCGCGAAAATAAAAGCATGCGAATATTTTGCTTGCCATACATGTATGTTGCAGTAGTTGACGTCATGATTCCATAGAATTAAAAACATGCGAAACTCTTCTTGACTGGCCGATTGCGAAAAATTAGTTGCGGGAAAATATCCACTTTTACTGTAACAGTAGCTGATGCACGGCTGACGGGGGCTATTTTTTATTATTATTAGAATGGTTTATTTGGTTTAAAAAATTGCAAAATCGTAGCGTGAAGGCTAAAATACATTGCCATTACATATAAATACTTCCAAATTTAAATAGAACACACTGAACCGTCGTACATAACATCCACATCATTTGTGGTCTTTAAATGTACCTGGTAGGCAGCGAATGAATATGAATTCAGCCGAACCACCCATATGTTTCCCCCACACTATTGGCTCTTTAACACTGGGGCCTCTTTTTGCAATTTTGGTCATTATCGAATCGAAAGTAAAAAAGCAAAAACAAAAATCACTCAAAACCAACAACACGACACCCGTACCCTGCAGCTCCAATCAGCACAGGATGACATTCTGTTTCCTGATATTTTAGCTTGCTCATCTTCAGCCTGACGCAACTTTTTGTCATACATTTTGGCCATGACTTCCCCATGCATGATCCCACTCTCAAATTGTTGGAGCAATGCAAATATTACCTGCACGCCTACAAAGCCACTGTATTTATGTATACACCCTATACACCAATCGGTACCCGGAGAATCTTTGTTGTTCTGATTATGACAAACATTCAGGGAACCGTTTCATGAAAGTTGTCAGCCCTGACAAGTCAGTCTCTAACAGTCACCATCATAACAGTCAGTGTCCAGAGCTTCTGAGCCCATCAAAATCACAGATTTTACTGAAATTGTTGGAAGAGATTGACAACTTTCATGAAACGGTGCCTGGGTAACTCAATAAGCAATATCTAAGTCTTCTTGCTTACTTTTTTTCCCCCCCAAGCGCTGCACCTGTAAAGCCTATTGTCTTTTGAAATATACTTGTCAAGTGAAAGCACAATTTTGAATATTACACATGTACTTCTCCTGCTTTTTTTTCTGACAGTTTTCAGTACACCCACATAAGCTTCTCTGTTGTCATTTTCTTTTTTCTGTCAGGGACTGTCTCTGACCCTGACCCTAGATGCTAAACATACCACTTTTCTGTCCTCTGCCTAATTTCTGTGGTTGCGTTGTTTGTTTGTGAAAGCAGGTAATCAAAATCTTTCCAGTTGGCTGCGCTACTCCACCACACGGCTATTTTCGAAACAAAGACACGAAGAGAAAAGACAGGAAATATGTGATTTCCTCGATGTAGCATCATGAATTAGGGCTGAAATGCATGTGCAGCCCTGTATGTAAGTCATTATGAAATATAGTACATGTATGTCAAAGACATATAAGTTTTTTTTTTCTTCCAATTAAAACCAGTTTTAACAGAACCTCTTAAACCATAGTTACCGCGACAACATCCGAGCAAGCTCTTTTTACCCTACCTGTTTAAAATGGTCCCCGCAAAACGTTGCTTGGTGGTTGGCGCGGTAAATTTTGCCATATTTTACTCTAGCTACATTGTAGAAAGGGTGATTACCCCGACAGTATCCTGACATAACCCCCGACATCCTTTCGACAACCCTTCTGTGAAACGCTCTCGCGGTAACACTCTTCTGGTGCACTCAACGCGCGTGTGCAATAGTTCAAACAGAATGACACACCGCTCACAGATCACGTGCATGGATTGTAACCACACCTGCTTCACACATGAACAGTTCTCAAAGAGCTGATATGCATGTATAAGTGACTGAGCTGATACTGTCATCTCACAATTTTCCATTGATCATGTACATATGTACACACACAAAAAAAAGACTCATGAAAATTCAGGGTTTTTTTGCTATAAAAGTGCAAAACAGAATGTAAATCATGACTGAATAACTTCAAAATAACAATTAGTTACATTAGATATAAGATAGAGCACAATGCATTTGAACAAAAAATATAAAAATTTCAAAATTTTATGTACAAACTCTATGGCAAGTTGTGAGGCAATGACATCATTAACTCAATCATTTGCATATTATTCTTAATGACTGTTCAAGAACTGCTTGGTGAAAATTGTATGAAACTTTACAACTTCATAACTTCTCTAATTTTTTTTTTCTGATCTTCCTCAAATTTTCATGTTTGTGCTTGTAAAATATCACTTTCTTTTCAAACTAACTTTTACCCAGTCCAGAATTGTCCTTTAGCTAAAGAAGCTATAATAGCTTTTTTTTTCATAATTGAGCCATCACCCCCACCTGTGATACACAAAAATAAGTTGTAAGTGTGATGAGCAAAGATATATCTCAGGCGTATAGCATACCACATGTGGTGCATGCAAAGTGGCATCTCTTTACAATGTTCAGAATGTTCTAATGTGTAATGTCAATTGCAGCCAAACAGCTACATGAATTGCATTCCACTTCTTTGTGTGGCATACAGAAACATTAAAGGCGAATGTATGACCCCTCCTAAAAATCCAGCCTGCTGCTTGTCAGCATAGAATGCATATGGCATATAATCATTCACCCAACAACTTTTTCCCCATCTGCACCCCCCCCCCCCCCCACACCACAAAGTTTCCAAATTTAGACACCGAAAGCAATGATCGGTGGGCAAAGCTACAAAATCAATGTCTTGGCCTCGCATTGCTAACACCAAGGCATGCAAATCACGTGCAAACCATCATCATTGCCATGACAACCAGTAATGCTCTCCCTGGATGCGTGCTCGGGGCTCTGTTTCTAATTTAGAGGTACATGTACGCTTGCAAAGTGTCACTAACTTTGCAATCACAAACTTATGATCAATGCATGAATACCTTGTGATCAATTAGATTGTGGGGCCAAGACATCACTAAGCCTTGCTACAAGGTAATTCGGATCTAAATTTGGATGACTGATAATCAGCCGCATTGATTGATAGGATGCCTAACAAGTGGGTGATGTTGATGATGATTGTACTTCAGAGGATCAGATATGAGCTGGATGGCTATCGTCAATCGCTGGGGGTACTATGATTATTTTTGTTGTTGTTGTGACTGTTGATGATGGCATTCCATACCCTATTACAGGACATGCCCAGCTCTGAAAATTATATGTATATCTGTATAGCATATCTATTCAAACATACATGCAGAATACTGTACACGCTGTTATTTTCGCGTACAGATATTTTTCGTGAATGAGGAGGTCATCTTAGACATTTTCGCGAGATGCTGTTTTCGCGAATTGACGCCAATGCTTACGTTAATGCTCTATTAACACAGCTAATAGAATTATTTTTGCCTGTTGTTAAATTTGCGATCTAACTGTGATTCACGAAATTCACGGAATGAAACCCTCGCGAAAATAGCAGCTTATACAGTATGTATTTATGTATATACATATTATATAAATATACACATACAGAAAAGAAACTAGGGTGCTATTATCAATCATGAACTGATCTACAGAACTCGACATGAAGATGGATATTTCAAGCAAGTAATTTTCCGGGGGGGGGGGGGGGGGGGGGGGGATGGTAGCTAAGATTACAAAAATTGTTTCTGTGTGAATATCATTGCCACCATAGAAGGTTGCGCT
Source organism: Diadema antillarum (assembly GCF_040938485.1). Classification (NCBI taxonomy): domain Eukaryota; kingdom Metazoa; phylum Echinodermata; class Echinoidea; order Diadematoida; family Diadematidae; genus Diadema; species Diadema antillarum. The sequence continues at coordinate 43,678 of NW_027271449.1, forward strand.
TACACAGTCAGATATGGAATTACATGTATGCGACAAAACAGAAAAAAAAAATCCTCACCAACCTAGGGAATATATGATATAAGCCATGGAAAAAAAAAAAAAATCTTCAATGCCTTCTTGCGGTTGAAATCAAATGTTTGGGGTCCCTTCCCCACGTAAAGGTTATGCATTAAGTTGAAAGTATGCACACACTAATAAAATTGATGTCTACTCCAAGATAAATTGGTAAACCACTGATTAAAAGCATTGCATTACACTTGCAGCATAACAACGACTTACTTTGGGCATCCACGAAAGTCTCAAAGTAGCTTAACATTTATGTGCAAAATGAGAAAATACATCACAACAAAATATCAACCAAACTCCCACATTCCAAACTTTCCATGGTGACCAGAACTCATCAACAAAATTTGAAGGCACTTCTTTTTTTTTACAAAATCCTTGCGATACCCTTCTAGCAAACATCACGGCCACTTGAAGTCTATTTCAAGAGAAACACATCCATTTAGAGTGAGAAAACACCAGAAAGGATGAATTCAAAAGAATACGATGTATGTATAAATGACAAATAAGAGCACCAAAGGAACCACTGATAATTTCTCCTTTGGAGCCATTTTTTTACTCTTTTACAACACTTTACTTCATGATTTTTTTTTTTTGGTCCAGTTTTGTAATCATCAAGAAAACATCTTGTAGATATATGAAAAGATACCAGAGTGCCTTTTCAAAGGGAATAAAAATCCAACCCTTATCGATTAGGAAGTGCCTAGCTTGGATGCCAGTATTTCACTGAACCGATTCATGTTACACTGAAGGAGTTCTTTGAGATATCCCACGGGAAAAAACAAAGATAGCTCAGAAGAAGTATGAACACATTCCATAGGAAAAGAATCCCACCCTTAAACAGCCAGTATTACAGAGAATCTGGCTTTAGCTCAAATCTGAAACCTCTACTTGATAGCATGTCTATGTTATTTTAAACATTCATGTTATCCCCCATTTTTTTTTTTTACAAAGTTTTCCCATGAAAGAAAAAGAGATAGATAAGTAGACGAATGGATACCTTTTTCACACGGGAAGAACTCCACCCTTAATCGCTTCTTCAAAATCCCCTATTACCTTTCCAAACGCTCTGCTTTCCTTAAACACCAAGCCTAAAATCCTAAACAGGAATCCAACCCTCTCTTGGCACCAGCACTCGGTATAAACCGCTTTCCGCCAGCAAGATTCATTTTTCTCTCCCTCTTTGATCTCTCCCCCCTATTCCTCTCTCAGGAGAAAAGGGGGGAGACGTATGTACATTGTATGTATGAATGTATGTACAGTGTATGTATGTATAGATGGACGGATGAATGCATGTATGCATGTATGTTTGTTTGTTTGTTTGTATGTACAGTCAAACCTGTCTATAGCGGCCACCGAAGGAAGATCCAAAAAAGTGGCTGCTAAAGACAGGGTCTTTAACCCGTTGAAGATGGACTGATTTTGCTATAATTCACAGTTCCCATAGACACCTGCCCGAGCATTCTTGGGACTCGTCTTCAACGGGTTAACATGGCTTTTCTCTCGGGGGGAGGGGGGACTTTTTTCAGTGGCTGTGTACGGCAGGTGGCAGCTACGGACAGGTGGTCGCTAAGGCAGGTTTGACTGTCCCATTTTAAAAAAATGTAAATGTATGTATGTGTACAAGTACATGTATCCTTGAATGTATGTGTGTATGTATGAAAGGATACTTATATAATGTACATTGTATGTATTAAGGTATCAGTAGATAGGTGTATGTATGCTGCTGTCGTTTTTTTTTAAATTACTACTTGGTACAGTGGTCTCCCATTATAATGAAGTCCTCGGGACCGGCAGTTTTCTTTCGTTATATTGAAATTTCGTTATAACTGAACAAATGAACAATAAAAATACATCAAGTGGATAATGTTGCGGCCTGACATTTTACTTCGTTGCAAATTTTGTTATAACTGTGTTCATTGTAACAGGAGTGCACTGTAGAAGTTTGGGAACTGCTTTTTCATTTCACATCCTCCACTTACTTTATATGAAACTTCCCCTACTTTCTACTTTAATGCTTTACTGACTTTTGCTTCAGCTTTACTTTTACTTCATGACTGCAGCATTGACTACATTTGTAGGTGCCCATATCTACAGACATGTTCACACAGTTACCATATCAGCAAATGGTGGGCACATTAGTTCCCATTCTACCAGTTATGTTCACATGATGCTTAATGCTTATCACTGCTGACGGGACTCGCAGCTTAATAGCTAACAACCAGCTAAAATCCACAGCAAAATTCAGAAGCGCGGTGTGCCATGTGCAGTGACTCCAGTTTCGGGCGCAAAGAGTGTTCGTGCAAAATCGCTGTTACAGTAGTAATTGTGCGTGAATGATTCCATGTGGTCATTGCCAGAGTAATTGAGCCCTCAAGGAGGTTAACCCATTGAGGACGAGTCCCGAGTATACTCAGGCAGGCGTCTATGGGAAATGCGTGTTGTAGCAAAATCAGTCCGTCCTCAACGGGTTAAGCTTATTACCTACAAGCTTGTGTTACTTTCACATGGTCCTGCTCACTACAAAGCTGCATAGAGGGTGCACCTATCATTCTATTGAGCTACTGTACGTGCATGGTATGCATCTTAACCACAAGATTTCTTGCGATTAGGGGAGCAGCACTAACCATGAAGTTTGCTAGCTGTAGTTACCTAGGAGGTATCACACATCTCCTTGGAGACCCTTAGGGTACCTTTATTATCAAAGGTTGCTAACTGCAAGTTACATTTGACTCATTGAGGACTAGTCTTGAGTACACTCGAACAGGAATCTATGAGAAATGCACGTTATGGCAAAATCTGCTCATCCTCAGAAGGTTAAGTTAGGGCAACTCGGCGTGAACCTAACATGGGTAAATATGAAAGATACTAGAGTAATGGTCTCAACCAAATTTCTATCATTTTTTTTTTTCCATTTCCAGATTCTCCTCACTCCGGTGTTACATATTCAATGCATGATTAGCTAGTCAAGACATAGCAGACATTACAAGAGAAGATGGTTCATTTGGAGTGGGAATGACAAAGAACTGAGGAATGACTCTCTTTCTTTTTCTCAAGGAGAATCACATTTAACCAGACCACACTTTGATTGCAAAAACGTTCATACTGTAGACAACCCCCTGATAGGCATTGTCAGATGTCATTGATCTGCAACCTCCGCAAAAATCCTGAAATTCCAGCTTTGGCTAAATTCAGCATTTATACTCTTTTTGAATATCCAGAGTTCAACACTCTGTAGGTTAAAACAGATGCACAGACACACTTACGCACGAGCTGGTAATAGAACTTTTAATCTCTCTCTATCTCTATTTCTCCCTCTCCTTCCCTCAACTCTGCAGTGTCCTAATTCATATTCTCCACAGATTAGGCAAAGGACCCAGCTTTGCCCGTTTGGAAACTAACGATCTTTTCCTTTGAGCTTCGGAGGAAAGAAAGAGGGAAAGAAAGGGAAAAGAAAAAAGGACACAGGAGAAAGGTACTTTCCTTTTTTAACAACTGGAAAAGCAAACAAACATGCAGAGCGGAGCCTCTCCCCTGTTCCCCACAGCTGATTTTCATTAAAAATCCAGTGATTCACTTCTCCGATAAAAGAGAATTCCAATGCTCCGCTTTCAAGCTCTGAATTGGGTCAAATCTGACAGAAAACTGGGGCAGAAAAAGAGGTTTTGGTTTTTGTGTTGATTTCTAAACAAAGATAACACATTTTCCCCTCCTCTACTTTTTTATTAGTTTGTATGAAACTCATTTATTATAGTTGCTTATGTGGTAAGAATGCCAGGTCACCTTTTATACTTCATACTTCATATGCCTGTAATTGTCTTGGTATGAGATCTTTAGAATTTAAAGTGAAAAAGAAAACACATGATATTCTTTTTAAAGCGGAAGAGAAAAGTAGGGTGCTCTGATTTCAAACGATAAGAAAGATGTAGGAGATACATTATCGGGGTTTCTAGGGCAAGAAAGACAGAAAAATGTTTCAGAACATCAGAAATCTTGGTTCCTACCTGTGCATGCAAAGATTAAACCAGGAAGGGAATTTAGAGCATTTCTTTTTTTTTTCTTTGATTCTTTTCTATCTACCATTGATCCTGGTTTGATTGACTGATCTGGTTCACGCACGGGGAGAAGTCCCTGTCAAAACCAACATGGCCAGTTTAGAAATGTGTTTGGAAATTGGTCTCATTCAAAGTCTCCTTTACCTGAACATCGACAGTCTTGCCAACACTCAGACATGCCAATTTCATGAGAATTTTGATAACATTGATGACAAAAATGACAAAGATTATAATGATGATGATGATGATGATGATAAACAAGATGATGGAGATTATGATATTGATGTGATGGTGATGATGATGAAGATGAAGATGACAATGATGAAAATGAGATGACAGGGATGCCAAGTTCAAACAATTTTTATGAGTGAGATTTTCATGACTCGGTATCTCGGCACTCGGTGTGGGAGGGTTTTTTTTCCCCCCTGTGGCCTCCCACGGTAGGGAGCTTTTCCAATTTTTAGCTCTTAATGGTGCAATCAGGTGCACACTTCAGTGATTATTTTTTACTTATTTTGAAAGACAAAAGGGAAATATACCTTCAATTGCAACTATCACTTTAATCTTTTGAGCTTTGCTCATTATTATAGGCCCATGTTGCAGACTTCGCCCTATACGTGAGAAAAATGGGTGTCATGCGTGAGATCGTGAGATGGCCCCTAAATTCTTGAGTCTCACGCCTTGGTAGCTCTGACATGATGATGATAATGATGATGAAAATAAAGATGAAGCTGTTTATGTTCAAAATGGTGATGATGATGATGATGAAGATGAAGATGATGTTGAAGATGGCAAAGATAAAGATGATGATTGAGATTTTCATCAAATAAACTTTGAATTCCTCTAAGCATTGTACGCTCTTTCATATTTCATATGTGGTTTCCCATTATCTCAGAGGGTTGGAAACCCTAAGTTTTATCTCAACCAAAACCAAATCGTCCCTTTAGCTTAAACCAATGAAATTTGTTCTTCCTATGCATTAGTACACCCCCCACCCACACACACACACATTATACAGACACACACATACAGAAACACAATGAAGTGTCAGCATACATTATGGGTAGCAGTTGTCTTGAGAGACAACTTCAGAAAGATCACTCCTGGTTTTTGTAGCTTTTGTAATTTTGTTTTTAAATCATGACTAAGCCCATATATGTGAGGGAAACTTGGTTCCATGACATTTGATCCTGCAGCAATTAATCCCATGAAATATCTGCACACTAAGCCACACATAAATCATACCCACTAACATAACCCTAACCCTAATCCTAACCCTCAAATCAAATTATAAAACCTAAAACTCTATCACAACGTCACCCTAACCCTAAGTCCTTGGAGAAAATAAGACCGGCGCAACTGTTGCAGGAGCAAAATGTCATGTCACCGAGAAACTTACTGTTCATGGAGTGGTCTGTTACCGTATATCAGTGATTCCACTGTGGTTTTATCCTGCACATAATAAAAACAAAAGAGAAGAAAAAAAATTGATGAATAAAGATAGCACGACAGAGAGAGCAGACAAAAATATGACATTGTTTGTAGAAAAGGACAAAAATGAAAGCACACCAGTGCAACGTGGGATTGCATCATGCCTTCTTAAGTCATGTGCCTCACAAATGGTTACCAGCTTTAAAGGGACGGTACAGTACTGGTTGAGGTGGGGATTCATGTTTTGAACATTCCTAAGTGAGATAATGAGAAACCTCTTATGAAATATGAAAGAGCATGTAATTTTACGAAGGATTCAACGTTTATTTGATAAAAATTGGTTTTCAAATGGCTGAGAAATCAAAAAAAGTGATAATAATAAAAGGCAACAGGCCACACCTTTTATTAGGATCTCTTTGTTTCACCTTGTTTTTGAATATCTCAGCCATTTCAAAACCGATTTTCTTCAAAAAAACTTTTGATACCCCTTAGAATTGCATGCTCGTTGACATCTCATAGAGTGGTTTCTGAATATCTCGCAAAACATTAAAAGCTAAATCCTCACCTCAACCAGAACTGTACACACCCTTTAAGGTGTTTCCCTTGCGAATTGCCCATGAAATTACTGGCTTAATATCCTCAGTGGAGGTCACGTAGGTCCTGTTCTGTAGCTGCGCCTTTAAAAGTGTACTTTTAGCGGTTGCGCGAATGAGTCAAATCACCAAAATGTTTTCAAAAAAAATATAAAGGTCTCCCCAGATGATGGCATTTAAGCTTTCATTTTTTCAGATAATGTGATTGCTTATCTCACAAACCTCAAATTTTCGTGCATCAACATCAATCATCTATGTGTGTGTCTGCAGGAGTGACTACAACATAAAAATCTGACAGAGTGACAACATGAAAATCTGCGCATCTGTCAACACATGCCCACCTTTCTTTTTTTCTTTAAAGATCTTGCATCGTCTGGAGATAATAAACTACACAGCAGTTGTGGTAGGTCCAAAGATACAGATCCAGATTAAAGCCACTGTATCAGATCATAGACCAAAACCAGAACCAAAACCATTGCAAGAGTGACTAGTCAGTCCCACCACATGACATTTGCCGTAGGGTACTTCATGTGTCCATGTTCATTTTTAACGAGGCGTCGCAAAATGAATGTGACATGATTTTGCAAAGCTCAAGCACACTCCCTCAAACTGCTGGCACATGCACGGTGACACAACCAAAATGTTTCGCCCAGGCAAGTTAAAAATGTCACTTGTCCGTTACCAGCAACAGTAAAACATAAAATGCAAAGTCCTTTAAAGCACCAAAGCATCAGTATTGAAGAATACACAACAATAACAAGGAACAACCCCTCAACCTTGTTCCCTATCTTCCATCATAAAAGATAAAAAAAAAACACCCAAAAACCAAAAATGCAGAAAACAAGGGTAGACTTTACATAGCTTCTCAGGTAATCAAAGAACATTTCAACACTTATGAAAACATCACAGATGTCTTAGAGGTATGCTCTTACTGTATTTGTTGTCGTTGTTGTTCCCAGTATTACTCTAAAAGATACAAAATGCAGCATTAAACTTCACAAATTTGTTTTCAAATGCACAGACTCAAAAGCGGGAGATTTCCTGCTTTGAGTTCATCTTGGTAAAAATCTCCCACCCTCCCACTTGAGTTTACATTTCTCCTGCTCAAGACGTATTTTCTCCTGCTTCAAATGTAGCTTTCTCCTATCCAGCATTAGCTTTTTATGTGTGTTGAAAAAATAGACTAAGACAGCACCAGAGAGTGTCTACAACCGCAGAGCTTCCAGAGCCCTTAACCCTAAAAGGGCTGGGGAGGGGGGGGGGGCAGAATCCGCCCCCCTCGACAATTCTGTGATGCAAGAAGGCCTCGTTGTGAGGCTTCTCGACTTTCTTTCTTCAAGTCTCGTGCAACTTTTGAGACCAAATTTGCAATGTCCGCACATACTCTTTTGAAGCCACGCCCATTTTTGTAACAGCATGTCATCCCAAAACGGGCACAATTTTGTGATTTTGTGTACATTTCGTATGGAAAACAGTGCTCTGTCATGAAAGTCATAAAAACCTGATTTTTACAATTAATCACTTTCATTGATTAATTTCATGCTAATCATGGTAAAAAAGTGGTCAGTGACAATTTCCAATAGAAAAAAACAAAAGTAGAGAAAAACAAAAGTCGAAAAACAAAGGAAAAACAAGTTGAAAAACAAAAAAATACATAAGAAATTCTGAAAAGAATACATTTCAATACATTAGAATTGAAATGACTTTTTGGAAGTTTTTATGATGTACAATTGAACATGCTTAAACAGATACAAACCAAAAAGTAGACTCGCAATGTTTTTAATAAGGCTAAAATATGATCTTGGGCTTAATTTGCATAATTAATCAATTAAAATTAGAAATTGATTGTTTCAAAAAATCTTATGACACAATCTTGCAGATTATGACGTGGGTGTCACACATGCCAAATTTCGTCGCGATCGCACCACTTATGGCAGAGATATAAGGGGGGGGGGGGGTGGAATCTGCCCCCCTCCTGTTTTAGCATAGCCAAAAAAGCCCGACCTGATTAGGGTTAAGCAGGCCCCGAACCCGGCCACAAGGAACATCCTGCTTTGCTCTCCTGATGGACGCTATGCGCACATAATATTTTGTGCATTTTCATGCAATCAGAGTCTCCAGTGTGCAAGGGGCTCCTGGTAGGAGAATCTCCAGTACATGAGATGCTTGGGGTTGGAGCCTCTGGAAATACTTCTCATTTCAATACAGTGCACTCCCATTATAACGAACACTGTTATAACAAAATTTCGGTTACAACGAAGTAAAAATTTAGGCTGCAATATTATCTGCTCTCTGGTTTTTATTGTTTTCTTGTTCGGTTATAACGAAATTTCGATACAACAAAAGAAAACTGCCGGCCCCGAGGACTTCGTTATAACGGGAGTCCACTGTTTCTGCATTGCCCTCCATGGAAAACTCATGTTTGTTCTTGTGAAGAAGGAAAGAAGGACTTACTGGAAGTATTGATGAATTGGTTTTCATGCCATATTTGCCATCAGAACACATGCTGGTCCAAGCTTAACCCTCTATACCATGTCACATAATTCAAGAGTTAACTTTTGAGGTAATGGTGACAAAATCTGACAGAGGTGTGAGTTGGACAAACAAAATATTTGATGATGTTACAGTCCTATGAAATACAACAACGGGATACTGTAAAACTGGTAGTTCTTTCAGCGTTGAAATTTTCGCGCATCAAGAAACTAGCACGAAAATAAAAATACGCAAATATTTGCTATGTTCCAGCAGTTTATGTCTTGATTCCCCGGATTCAGAAACATGCAAAACTCATCTATTTTAGCTGAGCATGAAAAATTACGTAAGCGAAAATATCCACTTTTACAGTAACAGTGAGCAGTGGGATTACATAATCCACACTTGTACGCATGTAGCACCTACAGTAGTTTCACGATGTCTGAGCTGAACTGTGGAGCAAGCCAACTATCCAACTGTCACTGACCAGCAAATAAAGCACAGTGAGGGTTAAAAAGTAATAATTAAAGGCTAGACGGGCACCCAAGGGCTACCCATTATTTGTTCTAATCTCATTTTGGTGATTTTTTTTCTTTTTTTCATTCTGAAATACCCTAAAGTAATCATGGCAGTGATTCTACGATTGTCCTACGTAACTTGTACACGCTGGATCGGGCACTGGGCATTCCACACGGACAGGCTGACCTTCGACAGTGCAAAGGTAGGCATTACCTGAGGACGACCTAAATGAAATATCTGGACTCAATTACCAGTGACCCAGCCCAGCCACTTATCATACCTTCAGGACTTCTTGGCAGCTTGTCATCTCCTATTTTACTCTTGGCTTGGGCACAAGTGCAATGCTTACAAACCCACAGAAGCCACACCACAAGTGGCTAAAACAATGCATCCCCAGAGAAATGGCTTCAGCGCGTCTGACCGCACCCAAAATAAATATGATTTAATTTTAGAGAACCAATCATTTCGAAATGCTGTGACGAGGGAGAGACAGAGAGAGATAGAAACATAGAGAGATGGGAACAACATCAACAACAAAAAAGGAGCTAGACATTGAGACAGAAAAAAATCCCTTTATTTAATTCATTTTCCTCTGATTATGTGAGATATCAAAAACCAAAATTTAGAAAGCTAATGTCAAAGTCATGTCTTTGTGCCAATGTACTTTCCTACTGTTTGCTTGGCGATGCATCATTTCTGATAAAACCTTTAATATCAAAGAACAAATGAAACAATATCATTCAGTCTCTACTGGTAAATATGTATGGTTATCACCTGTAAAAGAAAAAAAAAATCCCATATATGTTCCAATTTGTTTTGTTATTCATTCCTGGATACATGCATTCTTCAGTATCATCTATGGAATCAAAGGTAGAGGTATCTATGATGTATTTTTCCTTCCCCCTCACATTTCCGTCAATATTTAACCGATGACGGTACTGTGTTCGGGGAACCAGGTGTCCAATCAGAGTTTAAACAAATCACAGGATCATTAAAGGGAACGCAAACCCAAAAAGCAATGTGGATTGAGTAAAAGCATTAACATTAGTAGAACACATCAGTGAAAGTTTGAGGAAAATCGGACAATCGATGCAAAAGTTATGAATTTTTTAAGTTTTGGTGTTGGAACCGCTGGATGAGGAGACTACTAGAGGTTATGACGTATGAGTGGACAACAATATAAAGAAAATATAAACGGAATTCCACAAAAATTCACTTTTCTAGCAAAATGAAAGAGTACTTGACTAACCGCTTTCAGAAAGCAGGGGGAATAAGTGCTACCCCTAACATATGTCAGTATCAAGTTGATAGAATGAGTAATTTTCACGAAAAATGAATTTTTATTGAATTCCCTTTATATTTTCTTTATATTGTAGTCCACTCATACGTCATAACCTCTAGTAGTCTCCTTACCCAGCAGTTCCAACACCAAAACTTTAAAAATTCATAACTTTTGCATCGATTGCCCGATTTTCCTCAAACCTTCACTGATGTGTTCTACTAATGTTACTGCTTTCACTCAATCCACATTGCTCTTTGGGTTTGCGTTCCCTTTAATAGCTCTTTATATTTTTCACTGTAGTAACTGAATTTTGGCATTGCACTCATGTGTCATATTTCCCACGGTTCAGTGGCCTGCTTCCAACTATTACCGTACGTAAAGATAAAAGAATCCATCTAGAGCCCCCTTTACAGAGTTAATGAAGTTGTTGCCCATTTAACATCCCAGTATTTCAATGGAGAGCATTCCATTGATATCAGCCTCTTTTTGCAGAGCAAAAGGCAATGAAGCCCTCTGACAGTAAAAACCATGAAAATGTGTGTCCAAAACGTCAGCTTAGTCTCTCGGGTAAGTCGATACCGAAAAGGCAATACAGAGCTGCGTGCCTCATCACAGAGTCACACACACACACACACACACACACACACACACTTTCCTGGGCCCCATGTCATTAAAAAAAGTTGCTATAATAGCAACTCTAGCTGGAATGGCAATCTGATGCAGTGACAACAAGATTCTTGATGAATTTGTTGCTACGAAAAGTTGCTATTCAGGCAACAGTTGCTATGCTAATATTTTTGTTTAATGAAATGGGAACCTGGTCTACTAGGTGACAGGCCATCCTCTCAAGTTTAGCCAAATTCTTTGATTAATTGCATGCAGCTGCCAAGAATGATATGTACGTGCTGAATGTCAAAATCTACTGAGCAGAGATAGAACACCACCTATCCAACATAGAAGAGAAGATACAGCACTGACACTGATTTTCAAAGAATTTTTGTAACAAATCTTGTCATAAAAAGCTGAATGCAAACTTGTCATCATGTTACTGTGATAGAGGAGCAGTCATTAATCTTAATTAATATTTAGCAAAAAAGAAAAAGATTTGATATTTGCATGATAAAAATCTGTTCAAAGATTTAAATCTGAACCACCTCCTGTCCAAATATCAAAGTACAATATCAAGAAGCTTCTGAAAGTTGAAGCTACCAAGCAAGTGACCATGCTGTTTTGAATATTGCATTGAATGCCTACTCTCCTTTTAACACACTCAAGTGCATCTTCATTTCTAGTGAAATCATTAACAGGAAAATCAGAGAGCCAGCGTTTGGTGAATCTATCGATCTAACTCCAGCATGGGTTCCACAACATTTGCTACTGCGACAATACTGCTCCTGTGAAATATTTGAATGCTAAGCCAAACATACAACCTACCCCCAAGCATAACCCTAACCCTAATCCTAATCCTCACATCAAACTAAACCTAAAAACCCTAGCACAACCCTAACCCTAACCCTACATCCTTAGAGAAAATAAGACTGGAGCAATTGTTGCGGGAGCAAATGTCGTGTCACCCCAACATGATTTCTAGAGTATATTACTGTCTAAAATCGCCACCCCAATGCCCACCACAAATGCGAGACCTGGCATACAAGGTAGAGGGATTACGATGTTTTAGGAGGACCGCTGCCAACGATGGGATAGAGATAAGCACAGTGTACATACCATGCTGATGTTGAAAACCTGGGTGACGAACTGCGAGATGCAGAAAAACCCAAGCAACATTCCCGAGCCGAAGCACCCGTACATGAGGTAGCGCTGGTGCCGCCATAGGAATGAATCCTGTGTGTGAGACATCACATAATAGAATAGGAACACTTGGCGTGGCAGTGATGAGAGTTGTAACAATGGTGGTATAGTGGAATATGCTTCAGACTCTAAAACATGAGGTCTTTGGTTCAAATTGTGCTTAGTGTGTCCATCCTTGGAGGAGATAATAATAATAATGATAATAATAATAATAATAACAATAATAATAATGATAATAATTATGATAATAATAATGATAATAACAATAATGATAATGATACTGATAATAATAATGATGATAATAATAATAATAACAATAATAGAAAAATAATAATAATATCGTAATATTTATGTTGCCCAGATTCCTATGAAAATGTACCTAGAGAGAGAGAGAGAGAGAGAGAGATCTAATAAAAAGAGAGAAAGTTTTGAATTAAAATACTATCTTCTTTAATCCACTACAATAACATACTGGTACTCAAGTTTTAATGTTACACACTTATCACTTATTCACTCTAGAAATATGACTATTACAGCAAACTTTTGAACATTACAAAGTTCTACTCACTTTATCACATACAGAACAAGGCTTGAAGTAGTAGAAGTGCAGTACATCCAGAAGCAAGGCACAGCCACTTAGCAGGAGACCGTAAAGTAGAAGCAGCACAAAAATCCACTGGTTGTCTTCCCCTATGCAGTTATTAATCCTGGAAGTGAAATAATAAAACACAAGAAGAAGATTAGAACGACAGGGAAGAGGCTGAAGAAACAAAACAGAAAGGGAATTGGTAATCCTGAGTCCCATTGACTAATGTTGTGTGTAATCATACCATCCCCTCTAGCAAGAGGCAAAACACTCTGTCCCCGGGATAGGACATCTTTGAGAGAGTCACAACTCATGCACGTAAAAGATCCTGTTTCATTTATTAATCGCAAAGAGCAGGGTGTTTAACCCGGTGAAGTGGTCCTGCCTTACATCCAACTGGACCCCATGGAAGACCAGCTATTGCAGCTGAATATGGGCTATCCAGCCATCTTCTCAGATGGAAATGAAACAAACAAACAAATAAACAGGATGAATACATTGGATAGGAGAAAGAGAGAGTGAGAAACAAGGGTTTGTTTGTGTGTGTGTGTGTGTGGTGGGAGAGAGACAGAGGGAGAGAGAAAGAGAGAGGAAGATACATTAAAAGAGATGAAAGGGAGATAAAAAGGTAAAAGTATAAATAAAGGTGCATTAAAAGGTACATGCCAACAATAATAAATGTGACCCGCTACAACAAAATGATCCAAAAGTCGGGCGAGGTCGATTATTTGAAAATCTTTCTGCTTTAAATTGATATATAACACATTTTATAAAAATAATCGGCTGCGGAGATATCGATGTTTAAAAGAGAGCATGTCGAGACGTCTGCAAGATCACTGTTTCCAGAAAAGCACCCTAAAAGTCTTCCTTTCGACGCAATCGCGATCAAGGGACACGCAAGTCAGTTTTCACCTCTGGACAATAGAAGGTAAGCCCTAGCAACCCCCGAAGAGTTCATTCAAGCACATCAGCGTCGGCGGTCTCCTCACCAACCAATCAGTGACCAGGATGTGAGAAGCGGCTGAGCATAGCGCACCCCGCCCGCACGCACCAGTCGACTGGGCAGGGTGCGAGCTTCCCGCTTCGGTTAGCAGCAAGCAGCAAACTGACCAATGAGATCACTCTGGTCGTTGTTAGGGGCGGAGCCTATCTGTGGCGCTCAATCCAAATTTTCGAACCAGTTTCTGCTTCGTTGAAACGCCAAAAAACATGGCTCAGAAAAACGTTATTTTGTTATCTTTCCTTTGATCATTTTGCTTCAAAATTTCGACAGATGATAGAAGACATGTTAGACTCCAATAACATATCAAAATCAGAAAATTGTAAATTTTGACCAATTTTAATGCTCTGACTTCAAACTCGATTTTCACGGCTTCGACCGTGCACGACTTTAGGACCTTTTTGTTGTAGCGGGTCACAAATGGTTAGACAAATTGGGATAAGAAAGGGTGAAATAATTAAGGATGAGATCACAAGAGAGAGTATATGAAGAGTTTGTTTGCAAAAACCGACAAGTCCATATTTGCCAAATGGAGATATTTGCGATTAAAGGTCAAGAAAAATAAAGAGAATAATAAGATTTTTTTTGCTTCTTTTGACCATAACTTCAAAAATGTACCTTTATATGTAGTGACCAATATATCATTTAAAAGGTATTATTTTGTACTTTATGACAGAGACCGTACTTCAAAATCTTCAAAAATGGACTTATCCGTTTTTGCGAACAAACTCTTCATACAAGAGATGAAAGTGAAAGAGAATGCAAATTGCAGAAATAAAGATGGAGAAAGAAGGTGGGAAAGTGGATGAGGAAAGGGATAGGGGATGGATGATTTGATAGACAAATGCAGAAAGATAAAGAAGACAGAAGATACAATGTAAATGGTTGTGAGAAAAGATAGAGCTAGAGAGGAAGTGAAAGGAAATGAAAAAGGAAGAAAGAAAGAAAGAAAAAGTGATGATGGATTAGGAGAGATGACAAATGGAATCTGACAATTCATCCAGTTACATAGGAAGTCAGGAAAGATAATAGAGAAGGAAAGTTAAAAGGTATAACACTGCCAGTATATTGTCTAACATGCCAAAACACAATGATGTATATCACACACACAAAAAAAAATCGAACATTTCATAACACAAATGTCCCAGAAATTATCATATGAGCATTTAATACACTCTTTGAGTCTAGCTGAACAATGTTGTGTGTAGGAAACCATGCTGTCTCCTCTAGTTAAATGTAAAACATTCTGTCCCTCCGATGGGATATCAAATGCAGGTCCTGTGTGTGGTGGAGTCATGACTCAATAGTCATGCATGTAAAAGATCCCACTTCATTCATTCACCGCAAAGAGCAGGGTGCTAACCCAGTGAAGTGGTCAACCCACATACCTTGTACCTACCCAAGAAAATGGGGGAATGACGTCGACCCCTTGTGGTTCCCCCCAGATGTCTAGTGACAGGCATCAAATGGTATCAACCAGGCATTTTTTGCCTGAAGAAGAAGACTCCCCTAAATCAGGGGCGGATCCAGGAATTCCGTAAAAGGGTGGGCTTTACAAAATTAAAGGGGGTGCACGTGCCCCCTATTTTCCTTTTCTAATTTCTTTTGTTTTAGAGGTACAGTTTACCATAGGGAGCAGTGATTTAAAAAATGTTCAAGAAATCACATATGATGCTAATGTGGCTACAGGTCAACTGCATCAGAAAACATCCTACCATATAAAAATTTTGCAATAAAACCTAAAATATAAGGAGACATCACTATTTTTCTCACTAAACTATAACTGTAGACAGTTTAGTCCAGAAGCAATTTTATTATAACCATTGTTCACATTTTGTATATTTAACAACACGTAACATTGATTATACTGATTAACTTTTTACAGTGGTTGTTTCTAACCGTAACTAACATTTTAGAACTATCTTGAAGCACTACAGCTGGGTTTTTGTTTCATCTCCATATGTGGTAAATGACACCTTTAACAAAAAAATAAAGGGGGGGGGGTGCACGTCCGGTGCGCCCCCCCCCCCCCCCCCCAGATCCACCACTGCCTAAATGGTACCCTAACCAATAACATGATGGAATGATTGGATGATTGTTTAATCAAAGGAATACTTAAAGGACAAGTTCACCTTCATAGACATGTGGGTTGAGTGAATGCAGCAATATTAGTAGAACACATCAGTGAGAGTTTGAGCAAAATCGGACAATCCGTTCAAAAGTTATGAATTTTTGAAGTTTCTGCTCAGTCACGGCTGGATGAAGACTACTATAGCTTGTGATGTCACATGAGTACAACGATATAAAGAAAGAATAAAGAAAATTCAACATATTTCCATTTTTCTCGCATAAAAAAAGAACACTCGACTTCTCTCTTTCAGAAGGCAGGGAGAATAATATTACCCTTAACATACGTCAGTAGCAAGTCGAAGAACTGTGCACCTTATTCAAAAAGTAAAGTTTTGTGAAATTCTCTTTTTATTTTCCTTATATAGTTGTACGCATGTGACATCATACACTGTAGCAGTCTTTTCTTCCAGCAGTGACTGCGCATATACTTAAAACATTCGTAACTTTAGAACGGATTGTCCAATTTTCCTCAAACTTTCACTGATGTGTTCTACTAATATTGCTGCATTCTCTCAATCCTTATGTATATGAAGGTGGACTTGTCCTTTAACACTCCCACAACCCCCTTCGTCTCCAGTGTCAACATCTGAATCTCATCTCCTGCTGCTCCCATGCGCTTATCACTCCAAGGGACAAAACCACAGCTCACATGATGGTCCTTACATTGGTAACCCAATACACAAGTTTTCAATTCCATTGAGAACATCACACTAAAGGATCGCTGAGATAATTCAACCTATCTTCTTGTACACATTTTACGATAGCCCTCTCACATATCAAAATTCCTGACCAGTCAAAAAAATTAGTCAGAAAAAAAGAGTGAAATTTTGTAAGCACTACTGTGAAAATGTGATCAAAATCGCACATGAATTAGGGAAGTTGTAAAATTGTAAAATTTTGTTGTTGTTGTTGTTTTTTCTGCAAAATAGTTCTCAAACAGTTGATACAAATATGCAAATGAGAGAGCTGAAGATGTCATCAATTTTCACAATTTTTGTGTAGGAAAAAAACGATGGAAACTGCATTTTTGTGCTACTAACGTGTAGAATGCAATGTTATCCCTGGCTGAATAACATCAGATGATAATTGGTCAGATATATCAGGGTTCGAGACTGGGGCTTTTTTGCACTTGAATTGAAAAAAAAGTGAGAATTTC
The DNA here is from genome assembly GCF_040938485.1 of Diadema antillarum. Taxonomy (NCBI): domain Eukaryota; kingdom Metazoa; phylum Echinodermata; class Echinoidea; order Diadematoida; family Diadematidae; genus Diadema; species Diadema antillarum. Next base: position 60,774 of record NW_027271449.1, read on the forward strand.
AAGATTTCTAAAACAAACTATAAGGTAAGTTGTGAGGCGATGACATTATCAACTTATATCAACTGTTTAGAAGTGTTTTGTAACGGTTAGAGATATTTCAACATTTCATAACTTCCTTGATTCCAGTCCGATTTTGATCAGATTTTCACTGCTGCGCTTATAAAATTTTACTCTTTCTCATCAGACAAGTTTCCTTTAAACTGGTAGGTTGACAGAACCCAAATAAGGTGGAAAGTCAGGAAGGCTGACTGGTAAAACATCATCCTTTTTCTTTTCTTTTCGGGGGGGGGGGGGGGAGTAGAGGACACACAATGAAGGCAGGTCTCGACAAAAGCGTTTAGTTCCTGCGAGAATGCCTTCTTCAGGGGATGGGGGGTGGGGCTATATTTAGAAGCACGCGGCGCAATCACGTCCACTTCCCCTGCCTCCACATTAGGGCAACATCCCGCACGGCTGTGCTTCCTTCTTCCTTGTTGATCATTGCCGTGTCCAGGCCCAAACACCAGGGCGCACTTTCCTCTCAAAACCGTTTGGGAGGGGTGGGGGGGAGAAAGAACAAAGATGCTTGAATAGCAATTGCCTGGGAAAGAATACCCACGCTGGTAAATACATAGGAAAACAAAGAAAAAAGAAACACTAAAATGGGGTGGGAGAGAAAATTGAGGAGGAAGAAATGAATGAACAATAAGAAGACATTGACAGTGCGATGAAGTCTATGTATTAGAGTGATTGTAGATGTGCACATAGATTCAAAGAACAGGATAGGGGACAAACAATGAAACATTCAACAACAACAACAAGTAAAGCTGGTGCAAAGGATGCTGTACAACGGAAAGGGTTATAAACTGTACAGTGTGGGTGGGTACATAAAACATATTTATGGAATATATACACTGCTACCAATCAAGGCTGTATTGACATACATTCATGTGAATATCTACACACACACATTCAAACACTCACATTGTAGATGACAATGAAATGAGAGTGTACTCTCAACCAGTCGATGGGGATGATAAACTAGACAGAGAAATAAAATACTAGTGGATATACAAAAAGAGTTGGATGTCCCTTTCAGAGAATCATGGATGTGACTAAAAAGGAGTACTGTAAACGTGGAAATTTTCGCGGTACATTAATTTTCGCGGATTTCGCGCTACGTTCGGCTAGCGCGAATTCAAAAACGCGCGAATATATCTTCACAATTTTCTATGCACATTTTGAACGGTTTCATCGATGATACTGCTACGTAGTACAATGTTTACGTTACTAGTACTGTGCGAAGAGACGATAGATTGCTGTGTACTGTAGCATGCATGTGTGCACCGCACGCACCGATGCTACATTCCCCCGTGACTACGGTACTACAGTCACAGCTGTACTACGTACATGTATTTGAGTGCTTGTACTCGCAGTCGAGCCGCTCGCTACGTCGCTTGTCGTACGCTGGCATAGCAAGCTATGTAGCAGAGGCTTTGGATGAAAGCAGTGAATGTGTACTACAGTAAAGTAACCTGCTGCGGAGCGCGAATTTAAGAACCCGCGAATACGTTTTCGAGCCGCTCAGCGCGAAAAATTAATCGCTCGAAAATATTGACGTTTACAGTACTAGTTAGTTAAAGTCATTTAACCCTATAAAGCCCAAGGGGCATTGTGCCCCCCTACCATATTTTCGCTTGCCACTCCTACACCATTTACCCGATTTCAACCAAATTTGGTGACTTTTCCTAAAATCTTATTGCTAACATTTTGATGTATAATTTAGATATGTTTGACATTCCTGGTTGCCATGGCAACTGTAAACTTACAACCATGTTAGTCAGATTTTGCATGATTTTCTGTTTAAATTTCAGTAAACAATATAATTATGGATGAAATGGGGGTTTTCTCAGCTGTAATTTGCTGAAGGACCAAAGTGTGAAGTAATTATGGTTGTGAATTACCCTGAAATGGTCTTCTTATTATTTCCTTTATTTTTTATATGACATAGGCATCAAACAAAAGATATAACAGAAATAATCGAAAATACAGCATTTTTCAAAGACTACCTTTTTTGTGTGTGTTATCTTCACACAAGCTTTGCCTGTAATATTATTTGTTTATCATATTATCATTCTGCAAACTCAAAATTTCAATATTTTGGAAATATGAATATTTTGGAAATATGAAATATGAATATATGTACCCATTCCAAGAAATACATTATAGGTTTCATATATTTCTTTATATTGTAATGAATTGCACCCCCACATGATGACCTTGAGAAATTTCAACCATAACAAATAGTGAAGGTTGACTTGCTTTTTCTTTGTAGTAAATATGAAAATGATTGATATAAAATGAAAACATATATACTGGGAATAAAGAAATAGAAAGAAAAAACATGATTTTAGCGTATTTCCTATGTATTTCTCTATATTTTGGGAAATAGCACCCTCAGTGGGTGACCTTGAGAAATTTCAAATGTTGGGTCATGTAGAGCATGAGTTGCTCTAACCATGTGCCAAATATGATGGTCATACATCATATAATAAAGAAGTTATGTAGGGGGGGCACTTAGGGGTCAAAACAGCTTTGGTTTCATAGGGTTAAAACAGGTTATCATAAGGTATTGTAACCCGTTGAGGACGAGTCCAAGTATACTCAGGCAGGTGTCAAAGGGAAATGTGTGTTGTAGCAAAATCAAACCGTCCTCAACGGGATAAGGATACAAGTGGATTAAAAATCATCTGCATTATTCTTACTGCTGCTTTAATCACGAATACAGCAACAGCAATGTAGACCTCTTGCGGGAACAAACATGTTGCTGCTTTAATCACGAATACAGCAACAGCAATGTAGACTTCTTGCGGGAACAAACATGTGCATGCGCTCCCCCTGCACAACCGGCCCCTTAAATGGTGAGCATATGCTAGAGGCTTATGTCTGCAGAAATATCACTGTAAAATAGGCACTCATAAAGAGAAGTGTGGATCTTGCAAAGATAAGCTAATGAACGAGGATGTCAATTAAAGTAAAATAGAGGACCTAAAAATAATCTGCAAGAAGCTAGTTTGCACATAAAAAGGAGCTGAAATTTGATTCAACCCTACCCTGAATTCAGGTTTTAACCTGAAAACTTCACTGATATCCCTGTATAAACATAGTATTTCAGGTTTTATTCACATAACTTAGATGCAAATCTTACAATGATGAATATTGTAGACCAGTATGTGGTGTATTTCAGTGTCTTTCATCTCGCAGATTTTGCAAGTTGACACTCCTGAAATTAACCCACTGAGGACGAGTCCCGAGTATACTCGGGCAAGTGCCTATGGGAAATGCATGTTGTAGCAAAATCAGCCTGTCCTCGATGGGTTAACATCTAAATAAATATTGTCTTTTGTTTTTTACACAATTGTACTTTACATCTTTACATCAACTCCTGTGTGAAAAATCACTCTGCTCTCTCCTGAAAAGGGACAATAATTATTTCTTATTTGATCACTGTGGGTCTACTTCACGAATTCAACCACTCACGAAATCGTCATGCCTACAAGTCTCAATTTGAGAAATATTTCATACTCTCAAAATACACGGCATAGTGTATTAAGTATGGTAAGTGACGTCACACTAGAAATAGTGTAGAACCATGTGACAAGACTTGAGACTTGCAAAAAAGGAGACGCAAGTCCAAACTTTCTGATACACACATACATACACACACACAAACATCTCACAGAGACAAACATCTCACAGAGACAAAGTTAAATATTTGTGACCCATGTAAAATTGCTCTGATCTACCTGCAGTTGCAGATATATGTTTTCATGTACTTTGTATAGGCCTAGGGAAAAAAAAACAGAAGGAAATTAACTTGGTGAATCGGCCAGAGAAAAAATAATAAAAAAAACCCCCATAGAATTAGATTTTTGTTCAAAAATCAGTGGATTAATGTTTTATTCAAAGTACCTCCTTTCTGAATTTAAAAGTCAACAGATCAAGTTTTAAAATTAGAAACTTTTTATTTGGTTTTGACATATGATGTTTCAAACTGCTCTACTACATCATGCATTTATCTACGTTTATTAAATCTCCTCAGACATGTGCTTTACTGCACCTCATTTCATAGCTATTTCTTTTTTCCCTCAAAAAACCCCCCCAAAAAACAAAAAACAAAACAAAACTGTGCTTGTCTCGTGCATAACTTTAATACCATCTTTTTGGTAGGGTTTGGAAACAGAGTAGGACATACATTTGTACATGTAGTACTTGTATATCACTGGAAACCTTGGCGTGTAAAAAAATCAAAAGAACACAATTTGTATTTGAATACTGTATTTGAGAACAGTCGGATGACATTGTCAAGCTCCTGTGGTGATGGTAACACAAAAACATACACACACACACACACACACACACACAAACACACACATACCACCAAAAAACAACAAACAAACAAACAATGAAGAGAAAAGAAGCACTCTGTCAAACCAAAGGTAATTAATACCTGGTACAAGAGCATACAGGAAGCATATCATGCAAAGTGACCATCATCTCACATCCGACAACATTCTGTCGGGAAAACACCGAAAAAAGCAATCCAAACATTATATGAAGAGTTTGATTGCAAAATGAGTTAACTCCACTTTTGTTCATTTGAGGTATTTGCAAGTAAAGCTGTTACAAAACATAGAAAATGATAAGAAAATATAATGGGATGTTTTTTGTCATCACTTCAAGAATATTCCTTGTTTTGACGCAAGTGCGGCATCACTGGAAAGGTTTATTTTGCTCTATCTGGTGATGGACTCACTTTCATATCTTTGACAACGGCACTTAACCCGTTTTGCAATCAAACTTCTCATATATCACATGTCACAGGTACATGTAATGCCATATTTGGGAGAATGTGAAAGTGACAGGATCATGTGACTAAGTACTGATCTCGCCATGGGTAAGCTTTGAATTCACTGTTCTTTTATTGTGGACATTGACCACCATACAAAATACAATGAAGGTACTTAATGGATATTAAAGTCACAATCACACCATTCAGCATGCTTGAAAATAAACATGATTGCATAATAGTGCAACATTTCGCTACATATGTATATTTATGTTCATCTATGGGCAGAACATCTGATGTGTTCTACAATGGGGAAATATGTACATGAGTTAAATGCGAGCCATTGTTGCATTACCCTCACAAAAGTGCAAGCATTAAAGCTGAGAAAATTGCAAGTTGGTTTTGAAAAAATAGGAAATTCAATTCTTGCTGACAAATTGACTTTTAAGTTTAAAGTCTTTAATAGACTCAGGACAGGGGGCAGTGGAAGATACTAGGGGACACTTAAAAAACAGAGGAAAACAGGCCCATACAAGCTGTAATTTCTCACTTGTAAGGGTAGATATGGTAGAATATTTGACATAAGATTTTATACAATCTATCTTTTCAAATTGAAATTTGCTGAACTTAGGCTAGTTCCTTTGAATTAAAAAAAAAAATAAGCATTAACTCTGTAGCTTTCTACTCTTTCTTGTACAAATGCAGCAACAAAAGCAACGAATGTCAAAGAGGCACTGACAACTTCCATTGAGAACCCCACACTGTCGTTATTAATATCGTAATCTCAACAAAAAGCTGAAGTATGTGGGGCCTGAATAAATAAATTCTGCTTACGCTAGGGTCTCTGTCAGGAAATGTTCGGATTCAGATTTGTGGTTTTTCTCCCCTTTCTGATCAAGGAGAAGCGGCAATATTTGCATAGTACACAACTGCGTCCTTGACATAGAGTCTGTAAGCGAATGCTGTTTTAGCATTCAACTTGTTTATCCATGTCTTAAACAGGAAAAGAGGTTTCATTGCATATTTTCATTGCAGGCCAACATTATGTTTACGATAGAATTAGATTGAATGAAATCATAAACTTGCGCAAATTCACTTTCGTCTACAAGTGCAGCCTCTGATTTCCCAGTGTTTGTATAAGTGTAAGTATGATATCAAATTGCATGATTGTCATATCTGGAAACATTCTTAAATAAAGTTCTGCAGGGGGGAAGGGGGAATCAGTGATTGTTGTCTATATTTACTTCCTATTTGAGGAGCACAGTTTGGTAGCAGACTGTTTTCTTGTGTAAATCTATTATTGATCTATATGATGGGATTATTACAAGGTTTACAAAGTTTTTTTACTTGCGAATCATCATGCAAAAGATAAAGAGAGAAAATATCTTAATCATCTCCCATTTACATTTATTTTCTTTTGAGAGCAAAGTTTAATAGCAAAGAAGAAAAAAAGACTGACCACTGTAATTCAAAGAAACACGGAAAGTGGTAATTCATTCAAAAAGTTGCCTTCATACAGACGGGCAATTTATGACATATTGTATTCTTGGTTCTTGGTTCTCCATATATTTTGTATACATGTATACCTTAAATCCACTGTACAGTATGATGAGTTATGCTGTCATTTTTTTTCTACCATTTGAAGTTCATGCTTCTTTTATGCATAGGGAATTTGCATGATGTTCCTGTAAATCACACAAACATAGTGAAAACCTGTTGGATAATTACTACAGGTTTGTTAGATATCAGACGATTAATGCCATATTCATGAATTTTGTGATTCCCATGAAAACCCACTAAGAAGAAAAAAAAAAGGTCAGTGTGTAGAAACTGTCGTCAGGCCAAGTCATTGATACCTACAGAGGCAAAACTGGCCAGTGAACTAAAGCTGACGAAATG